>NC_139347.1:150782761-151055325 GCF_055883805.1 Amblyomma maculatum | reverse complement strand
GCGGAGCTTTCAAAGTTTGTACTCATTCATTTATAGAAAAGCTTCTACTCGCTGGCCGCGAATCCTCATCCATACCCTTCCTATCTAGTTAACTCCATCAGTGCTCCTGCTTCGTGGGTGTCAATCGAGAGACCTCCTTTATTTACAATGCAACAAGTGGAGTTCCGCAAAGTTATTGAATAGACCCGCTTCTCTTCTTCATTTTCTCCTTGTTCGAGCACCCCTTTATCCTTTATGCTCATAATATAAAATTGTTTGAAGGTATTCTTTTAAGAATGCTCTTCATTGCAATCGGGCATATCTTCTTTCTTTAATTGGTTCCCGAAGAATGGTTTTTCTCAAGACGTCCGTAAGTAATGTTGTCTCATTTACTCGTAAAACACACCGCTTTTCCTACCCTTGATCAGTGAATTCCAAGCAGGTTAATAAAATTAGTGACCTTGGTCTACTTTTTCACCGTACACTCCAGCGTATCGTCTCATACTGATCGCCATGGTATGCAGGCTAAGCGCATATTCGGGCTCATCGGCAAGCTTCAGAGATTACCGTGCCCCACTTCCGTTCTTAAACCTATACATGTTCATATGCTTGCAACTTTTGGAGTACGCTCCTGTCGTTTGGAATGACACTAGCAGATTGAACAGTTCCTATGTTAACAGAGTAAAACAGTTTTTTATGGATATTCCATTATAGCTTTCTTTTCGAAAATTTCTGCTCTAGCTCCACACCTCCCCGTACCTCCCCGCATTATCTTTCTCTTAGCTGGGGTTGTGTCAGGGTAGATACAATTTCCATTTACAAACTCCTTCTTTGCCACATTCTGTGCCTTCAGGTCATAGAGTACAACCTACTGCGCGTTCCGCGAAACAGCATAAAACAGTTCAGACCATATAAATTTTCCCCTATCTGCATTTTCATTGCCATCTAGAAAAATGCAGAGGAAGTTTAATTCTCTTTGTCCTCATGCTGATATTTTCGGAAGCTCGCTGTCTTCCTTTATAATGTAAGTTTGCAGCGTACTATTCTGAACAGTTCTTTTTATTACACATTACTTCTTCTTTCAAGTAATTTGCATTTACTTCACCTGTCCTTTTCTTCCTGCTTAATATTTATCTAGGTTCTCTACATTTTATTTAATCTGTTTTTATTGATATTTTACGTTACACTGTATTCGTATCAGACCTTTTTTATCGCTTTCAATAATTGTATGCATTTATTTCACTTCATTTTGTTGCTATTTTTTTGTTCTTTTTCTGTTATGTTCTTGAACACATCCTTCTGATTCTTTTTAATTTCTACGTGAATCTTTGTATGTAAATTCCATCAATTATATTATCTGTTCCTTCTTTTTTCTTCAATTCGTGTCTAAATCTTGCGCATGTATTTTGTATTCTTATTTGCGCTGCAGCTACAAGGCCACATGGTTGTTCCTGTGTACATTCAAATAACGGCTGATTATTATTAATAATATTGTTACGAGGTTTATTTACACAGATGTTAGGATGCGCTGGAAATTAGCCCACAAGAGCGGACTGACCCAGCTTCCTCTTCCTCTTCTGCTTATCCCGCCTAACCTCATCTTTCTCCAATACTGGACCGCGGGATATGCGTGACACTGCCCCCTTCGCAGACGATGCCCGCCAGGCGAGTCAAGGTTCGTGACGTTGATAGAAGGGCTTTATGCGGGCCACGTGCACTACTTGAGTCTTCCGAGAATGACGACCTTGGGTGGCCAGGCGAGATACTACAAAGTTTATTGCTCTGAGGCGTTCCAGTACAACGAAAGGACCAGTATACTGGTGCAACAGTTTCTGGGACAAGCCGCGCTTACGCAACGGCAGTCAAAGACACACGAAGTCACCAGGGGCATAATTTACATCTTGATGACGCTTGTCATAGCGTTGCTTAGAGCGTTCCTGGGAGGCTGGAGTGCGAAGTCTAGCGAGTCGACGAGCTTCTTAAGACAGAGAGTATGCGCTACTGAAGTTTCAACAGGAAGTGAGAAAGGCAAAAACGTGTCCAGAGTACTTCGTGCAGGTCGTGCGTAAAGAAGAAAAAACGTACTGTATCCTGTCGCTTCGTGCTTAGCACTGTTAAATCCGCATGTTATAAACGGAAGGACTTCATCCTAGTTTTTGTGGTGAGAGTCGACATACATTGCGAGCATATTGCTAAGCGTACGATTGGTGCGTTCGGTAAGACCGTTTGTTTGTGGGTGGTGAAAATGGAATGAGCAGAGGTGAAGAAGTTCTACAACTTCTGCCGTAACCCAAGTAGCACAAAGTGGGCTATGACGGAGGGGGGGGGGGGCGCGTCGGTCTCGTGGGGGCACCCCATACGGGTCCCATGCGGGATTTGCAACGCGTGCCCAGCGGGGCCCCGCGGGGGCTACCCAATTTTGCCGCGACGGGTCCCAATCTGTATCTGTGTGGGCAGCCCAAATAGGGCTGCCTGCTTTCATCCCAGATAGCCGAATGTGGCAAGCATACCAGAATCACTAATGGGTCCAACATTTGTGCAGGCAGTGCCACCCTAATGATAAAGATTTTATTTTTAAGTCGATTAATCCCTCCAATACCTGAATTGTACCTGCCCGCGCTTTGGCCCATGTGCTGCCTTCATAAGTTGAATCTGGCATTTTTGGGGCTGCCCAAGTTTATTAATAATCAAACGTGGAACACTGAGCATTATTTATTTACCTTGTAATCGACACTCAGTAAAATGAGAAATTTATTCTCAACACTACAATAATGGGGGCTGGCCCACATCACCCCCAAAATGTTGGTCTGAATATTTATTTCGCTAGTGTATGTAGAATAATAATGGCAGAGGAAATTTTTGGACTTAGCTTAGTACGTGCACGTAAAGCGCAGCAGCTACTGCTGCATATTTTCTGCCAATACTGCATAATTACCGGAGTGTTTTGAGTAAAAATAGCTAGTTTTTATTCATGGCATGAATGTGTTACAACAGTTATGTAAAACCTCCAGAAGAGGCAATTAGCGGCTAGCATAACATGAATTACATATATAAAATGGGGCCTTAAATATAGGGTGAATGCGTTTCAGAGCAATGCGCGCGCATGCAGCCAATTTGAGGCCCACTACGGCCTTTATTGGGCAGCCCCAATTCTGCTGATCCTATTTTTACCGCATGGAATACTAAAATTTGTTGCATTTGCCCGCAAGTAACCCAAGAAATGCCCGTGTTGGCAGTGTGAGGACATTGCCGCTTTCAGCCCGGCCGCAAACCATGAGGGACCTATTCGGCTCTTTAGTAGGCAGCTCCATTCGGGCTAGCCTGTCTTCTATTTGCTTTAGGCCCAGCATTTGCATCGGATCTGCACTTAAGTGCCCCGCAAGAGACTGATGCGGGAAGAAGCGGGAAGAAACCCATTTCCTGCCCCGCTACAGGCCATGCAGAAATTATGTAGGTTTTTTGTGGCCAGCCCCATTTTCTGCATGAAGCACACATTTCCGTCTGACCTTCCCTCAAATACCTCTCAAGGGTCCCCTGTAAGAAATGTACGGGCATACCCGTATTTAACCCCGCCGCGGCCCATGCGGGACCTATTGGGCTTTTCAGCGGGCAGCCCAAATTAGGTTAGCCCAGGCGCTTTCTAGACAAAGCCCAAATGTTCTTTGCATTTGCCCTAAAATTCCCCAAGCGGGACCCTTTATAGCCAGATATGGGAATATGTACTCAGTTAGCTCTTTCCACGCCTATATGATTCTCAGATTGAAAATGCAGGGGCAAGCCCAATTTAGGCTTGCCCGCCTGATCCCTAAAGGGGGCCCTCATGGGTGTTAGGTTGTTTGCCCAAGCCAAACTTGCCCATATGGACCCCAGGTGGGCCACGCAGTGTGTACTACTTGGGAAACTGTCGCCCACGGGTTGCGTATTAACACACGAGGAGGCCCATCCCATACAAAAATTTCCTATGGTCAGCTATAGAAAATCCTTTGTGTGGTCGGCTATAGAAATATGGCCCAAATATTTATAGCCGCTGCTATGGCTGTCTTTAGGTTTTTCTATAGTCTGTTCTATGGACTTATGGCTCCCTATTTACTGCGCTCTTTATCATTTTTTATGGCCAGGTATAAACTTTTATGGGTCAGCTATAGAAAATTCTTTTTTACGGTCAGCTACAGGCATTTGGCCCAAAAAGCTATAGCCTTCCTGCCTTCCTATGGTAGTCTTTAGGTTTTTCTATAATCTATTCTATATAAGTCTTTAACTTATTCTAAAAACTTATGGCTCCCTATGTACTGCAGTCTTTAGCATTTTCTATGGTCGCATACAAATGTTTATGGCCAGCTATAGAAAATCCCGCGTATCGTCGGCTATAGATATTTGGCCCAAAAAAGCTATAGCCTGCTATAGAAGTCTGTAACCTATGGACTAATTCTGGTGTCCTAATATAAGTATTCGCACTCTTTAGCATTTTCTATGTCAGATATAGAAAATTCGCGCGCGCGCGCACGTGTCTATGTATGTGCGTGCGTACGTGTGTTTGTGCATGCGCAAGTGCGTATGTGCATGGGTGTCATGCACTATATCTTCGGACTTATTTCAATTCGATGAATAAAGAACTGAAAGTTGGCCACCAGTCCCCAGTAATAAAACCATCATGGGTCGGAGGTACTCACCGCAGGCGTACTTCTATGCGGCGACAGTGCTCCCACCAGTTATACCAAGATTGTGACGTAATCGTTTTGTCGTAAAGCGTTGTAGTTGATGACATATGGTTTCTCGTTGCATATAGCACACAACTCTTAATCAAGCTAGAGTAGAAGTCGCGCGAGGGATTCGAACCGACGATATATGTACTTTCATATAAGGGTGTACGCCTACTGGTCTTTAGCTTTTGGTATATACAATATTGTATAGCCAGCCAAAACAGGTTATATGACTTGCAGTCTGTAGCTTTAGAAGCATTGACATCTCTATAGATGGCTAAAGATAACTGTATGGCTACTAGTCTATAGCTTCGAGAGCATGCACTTTTCTATAGCCAGTTAAAGCAGCTTATATGACTTGCAGTCTGTAGCTTAGACGTATTGACATTTCTATAGACAGCTAAAGATAACTGTATGACTAATGGTATATAGCTTTAGGAGCATACACTGTTCCATAGACAGCTAAGCAGCTTATATGGCTTGTAGTCTGTAGCTTTAGAGACATTCATATTTCTATAGACCGCTAAAGGTAACCGAATCACTAGTAGTCTACAGCTTCAGGAACATACACATTTCTATAACCAGCTAAAGCAGCTTATATGACTTGTAGTCTGTAGCTTTAGAGGCATTCAAATTTCTATACACATCTAAAGATATCAGTATTACTAATATTCTATAGCTTCAGGAGCCTAAACCTTTCTATAGCGTGCTAAAACTGATTCTATGACTTGCAGTCTGTAGCTTTAGCGGAATTCAAATTTCTATAGACAGCTAAAGATAACTGAATGAATAATAATCTGTAGCTCCAGGAACATAAACTTTCCTATAGCTTGCTAAAACTGATTCTATGGCTTGCAGTCTGTAGTTTTAGAGCCATTCTAATTTCTATAGACAGCTAAAGATAACTGTAGGACTAAAAGTCTATAGCTTCATGGCCATATGGTTTTCTATAATTAGCTAAAGAGATTTTGTATGGTCCAGATGCTATAGAACAAGTGGTATAGAATTTTCTACAGCTGCCTATAAATATCTTAATGGCACTTGATAGCCGACTATAAAAGTCCATAGATAGACATAGCTGACCATAAACTTTTCCATTGAAGTACATAGACCATTTTTCTGTGGGATGTCGAAGAATGATGGACCGTAGGAGGAAAGCCGAGACATCAGAAGCAGTGGCTGACGGTATGGCAGCAGTTTCAAAGTACCGCGCAAGGTAGTCTACGCACACGATGATCCAGCGGTTTCCGTTGGAGGAACGGGTAAACGGTCTTAGAAAGTCAATTCCCGCCTATTCGAATGGGGTTCATGGTGGCGTTATAGGCTGAAGATGACCCGGCGAAGAGCAGGTTGGGTGCTTGAAACGCTGGCACTGAAGGCAGGTGGCTACATAACTTTGAGTAGTTTGACGCATCTTGGGCCAATAAAAACGTTCCTTAGTTCTGTGCAATGTCCTTGCGAAACCCAAGTCTCCAGCTGTGGCATCGTCGTGCATTACCCGCAGAATCTGACAAGGAACTACCAGAAGAAACCGCGCACCTACTGACAAGTAGTTCTTCCTGCATAGTAGACTGTCACGAATGCAGAATGACGACGTAGGGTTCCGAGAATTTGCGGCATCAAAAAGAGGCACCAACTCCTTGTCGTTCTGCTGCGCAATCTTGAATTCACCAACATTGGCGAAGCTTGGAGACATAGCAGCTATATATTCATCAAAAGTCTCATTGTCGGAATCAGTAGTTTCAAGTGGCAACCGTGACAGGCAATCAGCGTCACCGTGCTTACGACCACTTTTAAAAGACAAAGTAAAATTGAATTCTTGACGGCGCAAAGCCCACCGCGCAAGGCGTCCACAGGGGACACGAAGACTTACAAGCTAACATAAATAATGATGGTCCGTCGCAATTTTAAATGTGCATCCATGAAGATATGGCCTAAAGCGTTGCACACCGAAAACAACAGCTAAACATTCCTGTTCAGTTACTGTGTAATTACGCTCAGTCTTGCTCAAAGAACGGCTTGCATACGCAACATGTTCATCGCCATTGTGGCGCTGCATGAGACAGCACCAACTCCAACTGCGCTGGCGTCAGTGTGAAGTTTTGTTGAAGCTGATGGACAGAAGTGGCTTAGTACAGGCCCTGATGTCAAAATAAATTTTAACTGATGAAAGGCGGAGTCACAATCGTCAGTACACTTGAAAGGCACATCATTTTGCAGAAGACAAGGGGATATGTTAGGTGAGCAAACTTCGGAACAAAACACCGGAAATAGGAGCACAGCCCCAAAAATGTGTAAGCTGTTTTAACGATTTCTGGGGTTTACAACAAGTGACAGCTTCATTTTTTTTTTCGGATCCGGCATGACCCCATCCTTGTCTAAGAGATGTTCAAATACCACCGTCTGGCGAACTCCACAACGACATTTCTTGGAATTAAGTACCAGACCAGCTTTCTCAATACACTCCAAAACAATCTCCAATCGACTATTGTGTTCCCGAAAAGTAGTCCGGAATATTACTACATTGTCCAAATAACACATACAAATGTGCCACTTCAGTCCGCGCAAAACTGTATCCATGAATCTTTCGAACGTGGCTGGAGCGTTACATAATCCAAAAGGCACCATATTAAATTTATACAGCCCGTCTGGGGTGATGAATGCCGTCTTTTCTTTATCTTTCGGGTGCATGCGAAATAGCCTGATCGCAGGTCAACTGAGGAAATATAGGAGGCAAATTGTAAACAATCAATGGCGTCATCAATACGTGGCAGGGGATACACGTCCTTCTTGATTACAGTATTCAGCCGTCGATAATCAACACAAAACCGCCATACGCCATCTTTCTTTTTGACTAGTATCACAAGGGCGGCCCACGGACTAGACGATTCCTGAATGATGCCCTTATGGAGCATATCACGAACTTGTTCGGCGATCGTCTGACGCTCTGATGGGGATACACGATAAGGCTTCTGATTGATTAGATCTGCAGTCCCAGTTTTGATTCTGTGCTGATTACGGGAAATATGAACCCGTGGTGGCGACTCTCGAGAAAAATCAAAAGCCGCAGCATGTTTCGACAGAACTTCCACTAAACTGTAACGGTCACTTGTTGGAGGGAATTGTTAATAATGGCAACAAAGTTTGTCTTACCTACTTCTGAGCATGCGGTAGGCTTGAAATTGTCTGTGCTGAGCACTGCCACTGATTTAAAAGCGTGTTCCTCAAAGTTGGCAAGTTTTAACTACGTGGTAATACAACAGGTTCGTTAGAGCAGTTAGTCATCCACAAAGAAGCATAGCCATTCACGACTGAGATGATGCAGCGGGGAATTAGAATACTTTTCTTCGCGCAGTTGAGGGTGAGTGGTTCAACCACAGCGTCGAACGCATCAATGGCACAGTTTGAGCTAACAACTTGTATAAACTCTGCTGATATTGCAGGAACGATTATGTCATCTAAAACCGAAAGCTTGCTAGGACTGGTCCGCAAATTTTCACACAAAGCAGTTTCAATTTTAGTGCTCACAGAAATGTCTCCGTTGCGAAAGTCGAGAGTGGCCCCACATTGTTCCAGAAAATCGAGTCCAAGAATTACGTCATGCGTTGATCGAGCAAGTACTGCAAATTCAGTTAGGAATGTGTGGCCAGCGATAACAAGATTCTCGGAACAGACTCCAAGTGGGTTAAGCAGTTCGCCACCCACACCACACCAATTACTGCTATGTATTGCCACCTTTTTTAGCTTCCTTTACCTCTGCTTTCTTTTCAGTTCTTTAGATTCCAACATCACAGGCTTCCTATGCCGTCTACCCTCCTTGCTAGAAGATATTTACCTGTATGGGTATATGCTAATCATCTTTTCTTCTGTTCACTCAAATATCAGCTTGGTGCTCTTATACTAGATCAATGTTTTATGGGGTGCCAATAAAAATAAATGCTTTTGTGGCCTCTCTAAACATTCTTTTTGTGCTATTAACTTTACACATGACACCGCTTTGCTGGTCCAATTTTCTGCTCTTTTTTATCGCTTCTATTTCCCATAACCATGAATGGGTTAAAAGGGTCATGTGCGGATGTCCATGCTAACCTGTCAGTAGATTGGAAAATATCACTTCTTGCAAAGCAATACTCAAGTTGTAGAAACCTTGTTGCTATGGCAAGTAGCTCACCTGGTTCCAGGGACTCTCTTACAACATGTTGCCGTGTCAAGTCTATCGCAACAGAAATGAGGAGATTGTAAAACAGCTGCGGAGTCCACCTAAAAAAACATGAAAAAAGACCCTTTCGCCTTCGTACACGCAGCCCAATATTTTTTGGAAACTTTTGCGGTCTTTTAGAAAAAAAAAAACAAAAACAAATTATTTAGGAACATGTTTATTCAATACCAGTCAAAGCTCAGCTAATATATTGTAAGATTATTTTCTCAATTACCAGGCTTTTGTTGGCAATAAAAAACTTCAGGGCCTGTTGCAAAAGCAAAGATGCATACAGAGTACAGTGGAGCCATTGAATTACCGCTCGCTCCAAAATGCAACTCATGTTTTTAAACTTAGTGTCATGTGTTTTAGGCATATTCTATATATACCTATAAGGCAGCCATAGTTCAGCCCGCACATAGCTTATACTGGCACTACACTTCCATTTATAGCCATATCCCTTCTGGGATGATCCTCCCAGTGCCAAATGTATCCCTAGATTTTAATTACACAGTCACAAGTACACATAGTAAAAACGCGTAGTCCTGATTATAAAGAAAGGTTTGGATGTGATTAAAAGCTTTTTGGCAGCTGAAAGCGCAGCATCCTACATTGAAGGCAGGCTGGTGCTGGATGTTTGATATAATGCAAGTAATGAGTACCATTGGAGCTTTTTGAATGGAAACAAAGGGAGGAGAGAGGGAGAATGTTCATGGCTCATAGGCAAGTAAGTATATTGCACACCTTCATCTTCGTCTCCATAGTCTCAGTCACTACACTATGTGCACACACCATAGCACCATAAGAAATGTGTATCTTGTCGCATGAATAATAATCATTTCCTGTAAATGTTTTTATTGCTGTGCTTTCTGCCCAGATAGGACAGTGTAACTGGCACTAAAATTCAGTACACCACGCATAGCAGTGTAGAGCATAACGAAACGTACCGATATTTGGTGCTTTTTCGTGACTGAATATTTACGGCTACTACCATCCAGCCACCTAAGTACTCAAGTACTTTCATTTACATCCATTTATCGACTGTCAGAGAACTATTATTTTCAGCAGGAAGTGTTGAAGTTGCATCTGGTCGGGAGTGTTTGAACTGCCGTCAGCTATGACAGCGATTTTAATGTCAATATAACTTCCCTTGTACTACTGTTTGGGATTTCAGGCGCATTATTTAATTCTGATAGGGTCACTTCTGTATCCGGCAAATAGGACGTTTGTTATTTACTTCTTTGATATCACCTCTTTAAGCTTGCTCTAGGTGCCATACCCTTCTGTAAACTACACACCGCCTTCCGGCCATTTTCTGCCTGAAGTACTGAAGAAATTTCATTCGACCAATTAATTATTTGCGCTGTTGCGAGCACAGCCTCAAGAAAAATGTTTTGCTTTTATTTTAAGGAAGCCCCTAAAGGAAAGCATGTATTTTTTCCGTCAGGCACATTTTGGTTCCTTAAGGCAGCAATGGTCTTCTCTAAAAGTGATGAGAAAATGCTAAGCAAACAAGGTGGCCTTCTCTTCAGCCTCCGTTATCTCCCTCCTCATGACTTGCGGAAACTGACTGGAGAGAGAATATGCGAACCATATTATGCGATGGCATGTACGTGTTCAGTGTTGAAGTCGCATTTCGGCAGCACGGCTGCTATAGCTGAGTATTGCTTTCAAAAATAATTTCCGCTGTAAAACAGCGTTCGCTCGCGTATTTTGAATAAAAGTTAAAATGTTGATTTCTAAAAATGTTGGCATCTGGAGCAGTTACCCATAGCATTTGCATTTCCAGTGACCCCAGTGTGAAGAAAAAGTCATTTTTGGCGGAACTCACAACATATTCTTCTAAAACCTTCTTGACTTAACAAAGTATGATTATTTCGAAGTTTTATTACAGAAACATATAGAATGGAAAAGGCTGCTTCATCTCAAATGTATATAAGGTTAATGTGAAAATTTTGGCGGAAACGACTAAGAAGCCATAGCATCAGAAGACTATTTTGCTCGAGAAAAATACTTTGACAAAAGTTTTTCGCACAATCGCTAAAGCACACAATTTTTGTTTAGATTTTTTTGCCGTAGCTTGTGGAGAATGAGACGTTTCGCTTGGAATAAACTTGTGCTGTTAACCTGCCAAGAAACAAGTGTGTAATCGAATGACATGAACATGATCGGTTCCCGGAAGTAAAGATGAGGTGTCCTTCTGATACCCTCTATTACCATTGAAAAATTTAGCCCACCAAAGTTTAAAAATACCACATGACAACGTGTCATGGTACACAACGCACCGCGACTGGTGCGCTCGAATTGCGTCTCGATAAAGCGCTGCGCGATTCGCGCATTGTGGTCTGCTCACGATGGAGATTGAATTTGCTGCTCTGGCAAGATAAACGTGAGCAGCCCTTGACAGCGCGCTTTACCGGTGCTGACTGCAGCCTCTGGGCAAGCAGCAAAGAAAAACCTCTTCCACTGAATTGCTCACACTTACGCATACTTTAAATTCGAGTGAATTCTTCTCAAAAGCGGACGTTATGCACATATCGAAGTTCGCTATACGAAAAATATTTCTTTATATTTATAAATGCGAGCTCTATATTATATGGGGGGCCATGAGAACAGGTCGAGAACGAAACTCGTCAAAGTTGTCTTATGGTTCGTGTGTTAAGTTTTTGTTATTAATCCGACGGTTTCGAAATATGAAACAAAAATGCTGAATATGAAGCTTTGTTAGGTTTTCAGCATATAACATTGGCATAGTTGCCTCGCTTCAGTGAGCACAGTATCCTCGCTAAAAACCGTTTTTGTACATCACAAAATGCAAAAATTATATTTCTATGAGGCATAATAAAAGCGAAGCGTAATGTTCTGTATATATGCCCTGGGGGAAGGTACACTCAACGCGATTTGAATGAAGTATTGTTAGCATTCCACGCTGCAGACAACCCTGCAATCTGAAAAAATGTGAAAACTGGGTTCACCTTCTGTGTGCTGGTCATCACATTTCATATTGCTGCACTTGCTGATTTAAATAGCAATAAAAGTTGACTCCACCACTCAGCAGAACGGGGCTATCAACTTGTTTGTTCGAGCCGATTTTGTTGGGACTCTAGCAGATGCCATCTCGGCAAGATCTTTTCTCAAGCCTCTCGCGGGAAGGAAAAACATCTTAAAGAGCAGCACCTTCAGCATTCCAAAGCTTGCGGGACTTGGAATGCTAAAATACATTGTGAAATACAAAGCCGGAGATAATTCCAAACTTTCGCTACAACAGGTCTAAAGATCAGAGGGAATACCAAGTTTTACCGGTTCCCTCGGAAATGGCTCCCTAACATCGCCCATGCCACAGAAGGTCACGAAAAGAATGCGTTAAAAATATTATAAACCGCCTTCGTGCGTAAAGGTGTAGTACATTGGTTCTACATACATAAAATAACATAAACTTAGCGCGAGCCTAAGCCGGGGTGGACCCTGCCTCCTAATTAGATGTTGCCAGCTCTGCAACTTTTTCATAGTAGCCAAAGCTCCAGTTCGTAGATTCTTTCAGTTCTGAGCATGAAACCACGAAGTCCTTCACCCCCGAAATATCGCATAGACAAATTCTAGACTCAAAAAGAGTTTCTGCTCTTTTGCGCATCCTCCCGAATTGTCGAGAGGAATTCTACCGCTATGACAACATGGAGAGATTGAGAGTCGGCCGGGATGTTGGATAATTCAGAACTGCTTTTACCGCGATCTCTGATTCACCTATTCCCGGAAGTGCCTGTGTCAGAGGGATCTCATTTCTAGGAACTGAACGCATTTTTTATTGTGTACATGTGCTTAGAGCCTCTTGTTAAGGCGTAGGCTTCAAAGCTTAAGCTATTATTTCCAGCATTTAGCTACATTTAATGTGATGCAATATCAAAAGCATTTTAAAATACCTGTGGAGTATTTTTATGCTTGTTGGCAGGGATGAAGATAGCTTAAAATGGAATAAATTCGCTATTTCTGGACACTGCATGGCAGAACACAAGTCATAGTTGAACTTTTGTTTATCCTGTATTTTTTTTTTATTCCCAGCTGCAATGATGTTTATTCTAGTTCTTAAATACATCATTTAATTTTTTATAGAAAAAATACCAATACTCTACTTTGGAAGACCATTTTTCTAATTGGCTCAAAATTATAATCATAAGATCGCTCTACAGCATGGTAGTTTATGTGGAATCAGATTTTTTTATGTTAGCAGTATGCATAAGCCGAGATGGCGATTATTCTGGTCGATAGAGCTATATGCTCATACATAACGCGAGCCAACACGCACCGGACCCACCGTCCATTTAGCCTTCAGGTTACGCTTTGCAGGTTAGGCGGACGGTGGGCTCGCTTGCCTTCATTTCTGGGGTAGACAGCTGGGCCGATGAACACTTCATCGCAACTCATTGGTTCTACTTCCATAAATCAATATTTAGTTCTAGCAAAATTACCATGCTGCCAAGATTTTTCTAATATGACTGTACGTAGGTGCACGTTAGAAAAATCGCCTGAAAAAATGAAATTTATTATTTTTAGCTTTTGGCATAACAAATAAGCTGTTAGGAAATGGCTTCAATGCAATTGCACATCGCAAAGAAACATAATATAAAATTGTAAATCGGCATTTGTATATATATATATATAGCTATTTAAAGGAGCGTGCAAGAAAAACTCGTTTTTTTAGTTTATACTGTTGACATATACAGGAATTTTGTCTTATGATGATTATTGGAATAAAGAGCATTAAATGGAAAACAGAGGAAAAAACAACGCGCCGTGCAAACACTGCCGGCCATCGCCGATTCGTGGTAGGGGGTACACATCTTGATGTGCAATTTTGTTGAGGTGGTGATAATCAACATAAAAGCTTATTGAGCCATCCTTCTGAATGAGGACCACTTGAGATGACCATGGGCTACAGCATGCTCTAATTACACAGTGTTGCAGCATGTCGTTGACATGTTAGGCAATAACAGGGTGTTTAGTCGGGGACAAACGATACTGCCGCTAATGGAGAGGTAGCCGAGCGCCAGAGTCAGAGGCGTGACAAGAACGTCATGGTGCCCAAGGAAGGTTGTGGGTTGCCGAACGAAGACCGGAATTAGAGTAAAATATCAAGAATTTGTTCGCGGCGGCATAGCTCTATAGCGCTGTCCACAGAATGGTGAAAAAGGTTCAGCTAAAGCAGACTAGAAGCCACACGAGTTGGAGTCAATGCGTCAACTTGGCAAGCAGGGAATGAAAAATTCTCCAAGATGAGCAGAAGGTCCTCTGGTTCTATGCGGGCAAGGCACTTCCCTTGAACCAGCAGTGGGAGACACCAGAGGATTCGCTACCAGTAGAGTCCCAGGTAGCACATGCAATCGGCCGATATCGGAAATTGATTGGCAGCCTGCTATGACAGTGGCGCTGTGTTGCCAATGGGCTTCCAATAATGGTACAGCCATGCGACAACATTAACCATTCTTGGACCAGTCATTAACATGTTCTGCCTATCTTGGCATTCAGCTGGCTAACAGTGGACAATAATGACATTTTGTATAAAATTACTTGCCAGCATTGTATACATAATGATATATGCTGGTAAATATTGCCCAGCCATCTGCAATGTCTTCCCATATTGCGCGAATAAAGGCGTACATTGGTAAATATTTTTCTCGCTGTATGTATGGCTTGTCGACATTGAGTATATCTTGGCATGCATTTGTAAATATAATAACACCAGTCTTAGTGGCTTTACAACATTGTATGCATTTCATTTTCAGCTCCAGTGGGCCATTTTACCCAACGAGCGGTGGCCACTGGACATATCATTGCATGCACTTAAAATTTTGTCCTGCCATTATTGATGGCTTGTCAACATCGAGTGTATCTTGGCACACATTGGTGAACATCGCAATGCCGAATGTGATTGCTTCCAACATTGCGTGTAACTGCAGTTAAAATGGTCGATGATGGCATACAATGGTAAATATTTTCGTGCCAGTATAGTTGGCTTGTCGAAATTGAATATATCTTGGCATATATTAATTAAGAATTAAGTTTATTCCCCCTGTCTTAGTGGCTTCCCAACAATGTGTACTTGTTGGTTCCAGTGGGCGATATTGCCCAATGAGCTGTGGCTACTTGCCAGCATTGCACCTATCATAGCGTACATTAGTCAATATTGCACTGCCAGTATTGATTGCTACTCAACATCAAATATATCGTAGCATACATTGGTCAATATCATCCCAAGCAGCACGCCACTATTGGACCATCGGTGGTCCAATGTCGGAAAGCCGGTGTTTCAATATCAGCCCTACGTTGGCTCTCGAAGAAATTACTACTTTTTTCTACATTGGACCATCGTTTCTTGCCATCACTGGTCCAGCGTTAATCCACTATGGCAGTACCAATATGCGTTTACTACTGGCGTTTCCATTCATAGCCTAATTATGACGGCCTTCCTAATCCATTGGCATTCCAAGGTTGGGAAAACAGCGGATTTCCTATATTGCCATATAAATGGCACTTCCATTCATGTCCCATTATAAACCTGGGTATTTCGTAGGCATTTACAAGCCATGGAGCACTTTATCGTACATGATTACAAAACTAAATTTTTCTTTTTGAAAGTGTAAGGAGGAGCCACATTTAAACCTCTAATTCCGATCTTTATGTGGCAACCAGTGCAATAAATCTTTTTACTCGCAAGACACAGCAACGCATTCAAAAACAGGCAGCAAAATGATTGAGAAAAAAAATGTTTATTTGACTCTTCGATACATGCATTCAGTGCCTCCTGGCACACGCACTGGGGGGGAAGGTTGAACTACTGGCTATTTTATTAAAGTGTGAACAGGCTTTCAATATTCACAGTACATTTATTGAGAATTGCATACCACTCTCGTATCATTGTTGAGCTGCTGGCAATTTAAAGCAACCCAATACTAACAGGTGACCGTTCGTTTTATATAAAATGCCTGGAGGAAGTTCTCTTCGGAGGGCGCTCAGGTCATCCAGGGAGGGGAGGTTACGCCACGTTATGACGCGCCCAGTGGTTCAGAAGTTCTGCAGGGATAGGAACAGGGCCTATCTGGAGAGGATGCTTGCAAATCCGGCAACCATTTGAAGATGAAATCCTGGGAATCAGAAGCAGCCATCCCTTGCTCTCACGGTCTGCAAAAAAAAATGAAACACAAACGTTACTGAACAATGCAGAAATCCGATTAATTGTTCAAATACACAAGCAATAAAGGATGAGCATACATGTCATTTCAAACAATTAGGGCAAGATGACAGTGTAGGCGGCTGGAAAAATGCAACAGAGCCAATTAACAACAGATGCACTCGAATGGTAGCGGAGCTTGGTTCCGATTGAAGGGCATCTTCTCTTCTCTTTCACTGGTTCTTTCCAGCTGTAAAATTTCAGATAACTTCACAAATAATTACACCAAGGTCATAATTATCTCCGCATACAAAACGACGGAAGGGTTGTGAAAAATGAAAAACAACAGGAAATAAAATTATAGCAATAGATACGAAATGTAAAAAAGTGAACATTCCTTGTTTTTGGAATTGACATCTACGCTATTTAACAAATTAGACTGGCTGTTGCCTGGTACCCATTCGCTCTGAAGAGAGAAAAGGTAGAATGGTTTACCTTTCTAGAACAGTTTATCTTTGTAATTACATGCAGACGCTCGCATAGGTGGCGAAATCCGCAGAAGGCGTAAATTTCAATGCAGCTTTGTTTTGTACAGCGTAATTTAAAACAAACACATATCTACGCCAGCAAGGACCTTAATGAATGGTGCACCTTGAGCAATTATCGGGGGCCTAAAATTTGGCATAGAAAAAAAACAGTACACAAGCATTACGCTCTTCCTTAGAGACGTTGCAAAAAAAAGCAATTCTGAGCGGTTGCGGCGGCTCAAGCAGGAAGAACTACAACGTTCCAATTTCAAAATATTTGGCTTCAATGCCGCCGCTTATGACAAAATTGACGATCATTTGCATGTGAACTGCTGCACTGCAAGAGCAAGCGCTTCTTATTTCCAGTGGATGACCGACGTGCACTCTGTCGCAACAGGTGGTAGACGACATGACAAAGATGGTCCGTACCAAAGACGAAAATTAAAATTCTCACCATTGGTTAGGCTTTGCTTTGCGCACACGCCAAGCTTGAGAGTTCTCATAGTTATCGAGAACTTGTCCCAATAGTCTCATTCTCTATTCCTGTAAAAACGTGCAAATTGTCCCATATACTGTAGTATTTTCACAACGTATGACGAGATGAAAATGTGGGGTTACTCACATGTGGGGTCTTCCTGGCAGAGCTTTTGAGACCGTAAGCGCTCTCACAACATGCCAGATGAGGCTTCTCGTTTCCGCAGTCTAAGAACATCTCCAAATATGCTGAGTTGAATCTTGGGACGGTGACTCTTGCTGGAGGATGCAGTGACGATACGGAGACGCGGTCATTAACACAAACAACGAAAATTATTTAACGTTTAAATTACAAAAGCCGTCGGCCAGAGACTATGCACGAGCGTCTTTTTTGCCGTCCACAAGGCAAGTGTATAGGAAGGATTCATAGCCAAGAGCGCCTGTTTCGATGGGCAAGTACATTTCCCTTTCTCTCTAGCAACCCAGGCACTGACAAAGAAACCGGATCTTGGGTGCGCAGCAGCGAGCACTGCCGAGTAGGTGCATGAGTCCCAAAGCGCCGGTCATCGAGAGCCCCCATGCCGTGCACATCAACGCAAGAATAGGTAGAGGGGGGGGGGGGATACAGGTGACTAAAAAGCAGCGCGCGGGAAGAGCCACCCCTACCAACTCACAAAACCTTATTCTCCCACACAAAGATAGAGGGAGAGACAGAGGGCGACTGAATGGTGCAGCATGCAGTCGGGCGAGAGAGAAAACAGGTTTGAGGGGTGAGCTTGTAAAACCACACAGAAAAAAAGGCGGGGGATAGAGATCTACAAGGAAAGGGGTCGACCTGGAAGGGATTGTTGGAGATGGCATTTCAGTGATTGTTCAATCAATGCCAAACCTTCGTGCGCAGAGTGAGTGCGCCCCCCTCCCTCCCTCCTTCTTCCGAGCTGTGAGTGCGCGGGCTAAACGAGCTAAATGCGTTATGCGGGTTGGGTCGCGAGCTCCCCATGTACACACTTTAAAATAATTTTACTATGCCTCTTAGCTGCTCCTTCATCCTACCACTGCTTTCTTTTATTTCCTCTTAGTGTCTACTAGTTGTCTCATTCATTCCACCAGCCCCGAATCCCACGCTCTCGCACAAATGTTTTCTTTCCTGTTTTTTTTTTATTATACAACCTCTTGCTTCTACTACTTTATACTACGACGAACTCAGCCACTTATTTCTCCAAAGTATCTCTAAATACTGTTAAATGTGCGACAGTGTGCTATATGGCCTGTTGGTTCATGGTGGAATAAAAAGGCTGCTCAGAAAAAACTACAGATCTAAAACACTTATTATAACAGTAATGCACTCGGATGTGGGCTTTTTGTTAAACTAGGATGTCACACATCCAACCAACACTTATCGTCAATCCATTCTTTTTCTCGCAGATCCAAGAAACCATAGCTTTTTATTTTTTTGAGCAAGAAGTTTAGCAGGTTTGCCGAATCTTATTACTATGTTGCCCGTCCACGCGTCACTAACCTACAAATACATAGGATGACCCGCTGTACCAGATACTGAATCCAAATGTATTACAGCTTCCTGCAAGAAACAACCAAAACGAACAAAAATGATCACAAATACAACTATTAACTTCTCGTGATGCATTTGTTCAATAAATACCACGTTTACTAGCCAGAACACACAGAGATGCAAAAGTCTATGCCAGTGCCAATCGACAAACATTCCGCAAGAGAGCAATTAATTACGCAGAAAAGAAAAAAAATACTACATTATCGGCAGGCAAGGAAGAAATACCTCGTCCAAGAACGCGGGAAGATCTGTTGTTGCATGGCGCGGCATATGGAATTTTATCGCGTGCAGGGGGCGACTCACATTGCCATTCTCGTGGCTTATATGCGTGTTTCATAAATGGCTGCAGTGAAACTCCTTGTGCAACCAAGGCAAAATGAGCGCCAAATGCCCCACCCAGTGTTGATGTGTATTGCTTGAACAGTACGATGTTGCAAAAGTCAGTTCTTTTATTCGTGGTAAGCAATACAGATGCATATAGACCACTAGGCGCGTCAGGTTGCAGCCCATTTTATATTTCATGAAGTCCGGGGGAATAGGCTTCTATATGCAAAAACACCTCACTGGCCGCCGCTATGCAACACAGACCTTAATTAATGCCATGTTTTTCTAACATTCTCTTCCTTCGCAATTAGGTGTAAAGACAAATTACGCGGTGTTCTCGGGAACTCAAGTGTCTATATATTAGAGTGCATGGGAATACCAGTTGTACACCAGATGGACGGGCAAAAGCGAATTTTAGCTTCTACAGCTATGCTATGAATTCGTTTAAATGCAATTTGACTCAACAGCATTTTCCAGAAATTCCATGAGATGGCTTCTAGCATACGTACAATAAAATATAGAAATATGTATCCCTGACTTCATATTTAATTATATATAACCTCTTCGTGCTACTACTTTCAAGCGAAAATCGCCGAGATCAGCCAACTGTTTCTCCAAAACAGCTCCGAACATTCCTTTAATATATATATATATATATATATATATATATATATATATATATATCTACCGCCGTGTGCTGTGGCCTGTGGCTCATGTGGAATAAAAAAGTTATAGAGACAAAAAATACAAATAAAATAACAAATAATTTGCTTAAATAACAAATAAAATTCTTTCTGAAAAATTTCATTGAATTGGTTCTAGTACGCCTGTATTAATGATGGCTTCTAGCATACGTACAATAAAATATAGAAATATGGATCCCTGACTTCATATTTAATTATATATAACCTCTCCCTGCTACTACTTTCAAGCGAAAATCGCCGAGATCAGCCATCTGTTTCTCCAAAAACAGCTCCGAACATTCCTTTAATATATATATACCGCCGTGTGCTGTGGCCTGTGGCTCATGCGGAATAAAAAAGTTATAGAGACAAAAAATACAAAAAATAACAAATAATTTGCTTATATAACAAATAAAATTCTTTCTGAAAAATTTCATTGAATTGGTTCTAGTACGCCTGTATTAAAGTATGCGTACATCGATCCCTGTTTTGATTTGAATAATAACACTAAATAATATTTCGAAATTAAGTATAGCCAGGCCACAATGTGGCGGAAACAATATCGGGATATCAAGGGACAATGCGGTCTATTGTCGGCTGTTTTTTAGAACGGTTTGGCAAATATTGGAATGAGACCAGAAAAAGTAGTCCAATATAGACAGTGCTTAAAACCGGCACAGTCCATAATGGGAGCACACAGTACAAAGTGGCCCAATGTAGCCAATTCTTAGAGGTGGCACACCCGATATTGTGTGAACGTAAGGCAAATTGGTCCAATGTAGCCATTTTCTAAAGGCGGTTGCACCAATATCGGGAAACTGTCGGATAAACTGGTCCAACGTCGACAACGTTCTAGGACGGTAGCACCAACATTGGGTGAATACCGTGAACCTTGGTCCATCATTGGATGTATTGTGGATTAGCTTGACTGATGTTGGTCAGACAGCGGCACAGTTGGGCCTCTATAGGACCACCGTTTGCCAATAGATTAACAATATTGGGCCACTGTCTTGTGCTGCCTAGGCTCCTGCCAATCGTTACGGCTTCCCCGCATTGTGTATATCTGCAAAAACAGTGGTAGATATTGCCTGACGAGCTGTAATGGCTTGCCAAAATGCCATACATCTTTACATAGGTTAGTCAATATTCTCCTGCCATCATTGATGGCCTGTCGACTCAGAATATTTGCTACTAGTTGAGATGGTTTCCAAATATAGTATCCATCATGAGTTATAGTGGTCAACATTTTATGGACAGCTGTTCATAAAATGGTTTGCATTTTATCAACAGCGACATTTTATGGTTTACTGTTCTCACATGATGCGGACGTTGCCATACTTACGGAGACATGGCTGAGCAGTGAAGTATTTGATAGTGAATTTGTACCAAAGGACTATAAGGTTTTCCGTGGTGACCCTGACAGAAGAGGCGGTGGAGTGGCAATTTTGTTTAAATCATCACTGCAACTTTTTAGAATGCCTGATGCTCCATGCATTGAAGCCGTATTTTCTAAAACATACATCAACAAGGTCCGCTTTGTTCTTGGTGTTTTCTATAGGCCTCCCAGTTCATCTGTTACGGTCATGGAAAACTTAAGAGCATATTTACAATGTCATTACAAAAAAGACGATAGACTAATACTGGCTGGGGATTTCAACTTACCTAATATTGTTTGGCAATATTTTTTATCCCGCTCTGCCCATAATGCTGATTCTACTATGCTCGACATTGTGCTCACATTTGATTTGCTGCAAGTAGTAAACAATTTTACGAGGGTGCAAGGAGTCATAGGATCCATTCTTGATCTATTTTTTGTAAGTGGTGCTATCCGCAATCTCATAAACTGTGATGTCACAAATGAGATATCTGATCACAGAGCTGTACTTCTGAGCTTGTGAAATGTGTACCCAGATCGCCAGACTAATGTGCATTTCTTTCCCAATTTTTCGCGTGCTGATGATGAGTCTATTCTGGAAGTGCTTGATTTATGCTTTGATAGTTTTAGGAACAGCTCTGCTAGCGTGATTTACCTATGGCGTCATTTAAAAATATTGTCTCCGACTGTATTGATCGTTTTGTTCCCAAAATTGCAAAAAAATCTATTCACCGTAACCCATGGATCTCTCGGGAGACGTTATGCTTACAGCGAAGACTTAAAAGGTTAAAAAAGAAATCAAATGGAAACTTATCATTAAAACCAATCGTGGAAGAAATTTCCGAACAACTTAAGCAGAAATTAATTTGCGACAAAGAAAAATATTACGGAACATTTCTGCCTTCGTTCATTAGAACGTCTCCTGAGAAGTTGTGGCACCAAATCACGCCAGTCGTCCTCCACGAATGAATTTATTGTAGACGGCAACTGTGTACATGATGAAGCGGTGATTTGTTCTGCGTTCAGCAAATTCTTCCAGTCGGTATTCACACAAGACAATGGTTGTGTCCCCAACTTTTCGGTATCGCTGCCTGCCATAACTGATGTTGTCGTTTCAAAGACCGGTGTTTTTAATTTGCTCCTGGATCTTGACGTGAAAAAATCTTCAGGTCCCGATAAGATACCAAACGCATTTTTGAAACGCTATGCAGAGTGGTGCGCGAAATACTTGTCCATTGTATACACTAGATCTTTACGTGATGGTTCTTTACCGGATGACTGGCGGACAGCCGATATTAAATCTTTGCAAAAAACCGGCAAAAAAGCACACATTGAGAATTATCGGCCTATATCCCTGAAGTCCACATCATGTAAAATTTTAGAACACATAATTCATAAACATATACCAAGTTTCTTGGAAGAGCACAAAGTACTTACAAATGTTCAATATGGTTTCAGGCGTGGGTTTTCTACAATTACACAATTAATTGAGACAGTACACGATTTCGCTCTATCGATTAATCAGGGAAAACAAACCGATGCCTTACTCATGGATTTTCGCAAAGCATTTGACAAGGTGTCGCATAACAAACTAATTCATAAACTAAGCTATTATATAAAAAACGACCAGATACTTACATGGATCGCAGCCTACCTTTCAAACAGACGTCAATTTGTCACCCTAAAACCATACTTCTTCAAACAGGGCCCACGGTGTGTCCGGCGTCCCCCAGGGATTCGTTTTGGGTCCACTTTTATTTTTGTTATTTAATAATGATGTCTGGCCTTTCAGTCCGCGTGAAGCTTTACGCAGATGATTGTATATTGTACAAAGATGTTTCTTCAGTTGATGACCATTTGTGTTTGAACAATGATCTAGAAAAGGTGATTGCGTGGTGCAACGATTGTCAGATGTGTATTAATTGTGAGAAAACCGTTTTCATGAGAATTACACACAAGAAAAGTCCTCTTCATTTTCTGTACTGTACTAACAACACATCATTATTGGAGGTAACCGAATATAAACATTTGGGCTTATGGATTACTAACAACCTTTCATGGACAAAACACAGATACGGTTGTAGCTCATTCACTGCGCAAACTTTTTTTCTTGACGCGCTCACTGAAGTCATCTCCGCCCAGTGTCCGCCTATTAGCTTACATCTCCCTCATCCGTCCACTGTTAGAATATGCCGTAATTATATGGGAGCCTTTCACCTTAACTAACATTAATAAACTTGAGCGCATACAGCATAAGGTCGTTAGGTTTGTATTCAATTCATATGGCCGTGCGTCTGTCAGCGAGCTTGTGAAGCGTATTGGATTACCTTCTGTGACTGAGCGCAATCGTATCTGCCGGTTGAAGTTTCTTTTCCAGCTCTTAAAAGGTCATCATAATATTAAAACTTCCAATTATATTACTTACTGTTCAGGGTATAATACGTGACAAAGGCATGCACTAACAATGACCCCTGTGAACGCGCGAAATAACTGTTTTAAATGTTCTTTCTTTCCGAGGACAATTCCGGAATGGAATATACTTAATAGCGAGACTGTAACTAAGAGTTCTTTACTAATGTTTGAAAGGTGCCTGCAAATTTTATGAATTTGAGTGCGTTTATATCCTTGTATTTTTTTTTGGTTTTCCCACCCTGCTATGATCTGCACCAGATCGCAGTACCTATAAATATTAATAAATAACTGGCATGTGTATATAGGAAAGAGGCATCAAGAAGGGTAGTGGGAGAATGGTCGTAAACGAGGAAAAACGGGGTGTAACCTGTGGTGCGCTGTACAGCTATATTGTAGGCGAATGTAACAAAAGGAAGTATTACGTCAAAAGTTTGGTGGTCCTCGTCGACGTACATAGACATCATATCAGAAAGCGTGCGGTGGGGCCGCTCAGTCAACCCATTGGTCTGCAGGTGATAGCGAGATGTCAATTTGTGATGTGTGGTTGAGGCCTCAAGAACTTCGGCTACAATCGTTGACAGAAATATCCGACCGCGGTCACTGAGAAGTACTTCAGGGGATTCCAGAAGAAGGTCGCAACCTCAGGTGCTAAAGCATTAGGCAGGGCAGTGGTCTCAGCGTAGCGTGTTAGATGGTGGACGGCGGTGACGATCCAGCGATTACCTCGTGCGGACAATGGAAGCGGCTCGTATAAGTCTATGCCAACAATGGCGAAAGGAGTAGCAGGGCAAGGTAGAGGCTGTAGTAAGCCAGCAGGAGATGAAGTCGGTCGTTTGCTGCGCTGGCATGGCAGAAAAGAGGCGATGTATTTTGCCACGCTTGAGGCGAGGCCTGGCCAGCAGAAACGGGTTTTCACGCGGTGGTAAGTTTTGTGAATGTCTAAGTGACCGGCTGTTGCATCATCGTAGAGAGCCGCCAGGATATAGGTGCGAAGCGCTCTAGGGATAAAGGGGACCCAACGGGCGCCTTCAGAGCAATAAATATACCGGGAGAGCATGCCGTTCACAAGTTCGAACTTTTGAAGTTGCCTGCGCATCCTAGCGGTGGGAGGGTGAGAAACACAGGTAAGAAGATCGATTAGAGAACGGTAGTAGTGATCTGCTCGCTTGTGTGAAATAATGGCGTAGCTATCTGGAGCAGCGGCACGAGGAGCACCGCATCTCATGTTTCCTGTTTTCTGCTCCGGGCAACAGTCCTCCGCCAGGACCTTCGCGAGTAATTAGCGCCCGTGATCGCCAGTTCACTGCCGACGGTGTGGCGCAGTTGCTCCGTTCGCATGCCTGTCATTTTCGCCATGATCATCTTACCCTCCTCAAATGAACGACCTAACAGAACGCACGAACTATACTCGGGAACATGCTGTCCATGTACGTCAATTCCAAACACAAGAGCTAACGTCTTTCGAATTATCGCGTGCGCTTTTATTACCTCCCGTCATGAGACTAATAGCTTCAGCCCATATTTTTTTATTTACGCTCATTTCCCGCTATGCGCCCTGCACACTCTTTTATTGTAAACTCTTAATACGACAAAAAAAAAACTAAATAATTGTTAGAGAACGCCCGCACCCAAACAGAGGTGGTCGCAGACTAAAACCAATTGAAAAAAAAGAAAGGGAAACTTCCAAGAGAAAATTTAAGAAAAGCCAATTAGAAGAAACTGAAAAATATGGCACCAATGACGGCGGTAAAGGTAGATTTTAGGGCAGAAGTGCCCCTCTACAAAATTAAACATTATAGAAACGAAGAAAAAAATACACACTAGGATAGATGCAGCGTACCTAGAATCTTCCGATCTACTCGTAAATGGCCACGCCAAAAAAGCAGGTTCCAAAAACACAAGAAAAAACATGGGAGAAAGTAAAAGAAAAGAAAGCAACAGGTAGGAACAAGGGAACTGATTGACACCATCCACCTCCTTTCAGCCGGTCCTCATGAAAGTTCCGCCGTCGCGGAGACACTCTGCCTTGCTGAGGAAGCCTGCCGCCTAGCCTGCATTTGTATTCTTGCATCTCAGGATCGTTCAAGAGCAGGCTACGACGCTCACCTCCATCACGTCGCTTATCAACCTGGGGATTTTGTCTTGCTATGGCGGCCTGTCAGGACGCGAGGCTTGCCCCAAAAGCTGCTGTGCCGCTATGATGAATCCTCTGTCGTCCTTGCCCAACTCAGCGTGCTCAACAACTCAGGCCTCAAGATCTCACGCGTCAAGATCAGCGGCCGTCGCTCCGCGAAAAGTGAATTCGCACACGTACGCGTTGCTTGTCTGAAGCCCTTCTCATCACAGCATGTTGTTTAACTTGCCCTGCGGGCTTCGGCGGCGAGGGGGAAGTATGACGTCCAGATTGAGACAACGACCAGAAAGGGACAATCGTGAAAAATGGAAGAGGACGAACGGTCGGCTCGTTCTAGGGGCTCCAGCAAGCGGACTCAAGATGCTTAATCTCATACAGGCAAAAAAACCTCGCTCGTAACAATATATATTTTGGTTTCCGATTGAGAAATGAGTGAGGCAAGGCTGCATACTGTCGCCCTGCCTATTTAACCTATATGCTAAATGCATTATTGAGAAAGGCCGGTCTGGACGAGTCTTCAGCTGGAGTGAAGATTGCTGGGAAACGTATCAACGACTTTAGATACGCGGATGATACCACTTTAATGGCTGAAAGTGAAGTGGGGCTCAAGAGAATTCTGATAAGCATACAAGAAGAGATTGAGAGGTTTGGGCTTAAACTGAACACTAAAAAGACAAAGATAACGGCATATTGCCCTATCAAGTCCTGGAGCATCGAGGGACAAGAAGTGGAAGCAGTGACAGATTTTCTCTTCTTGGTCTCCAAGATTACCCCGGAAGGAGACTGCAGCCATGAAATTAGGAGTCACCTGCTTCTGGGAAAGAAAGCCATGGCTAGCCTTGACCGCTTAGTAAAGAGCAGAGACATTACACTGACAACCAAGATCCGTATAGCTCGTGCTATGGTCTTTCCAGTTGTGATGTATGAATGCGAGAGTTGGACTGTGAAGAAGGCTGACCGCCGAAGAATTGACGCGTTTGAATTGTGGCGCTCGCGGAGACTCTTGAGAGTTCCTTGGATGACCAGAAGATCAAATCAGTCGATATTGTCGACCATAAATCCTGACTGCTCATTGGAGGGTCCAATTCTAAAGTTAAAGCTCAGCTGCTTAGGCCATCTGACGAGAAGAGAGGAGTCGCTAGAGAAAGACTTGATGTTGGGAAAGGTTGAGGGTCACCGGAGGAGAAGGGGTAGGCAGCAAACGCGATTGTAAGATGGCATGCTCAAGGCGCTGCAGATGAAGTTGTGTGATGTAAGAAGATAGTGAGAGACCGGAAAGCGTGGCGTGATATGGTCGATAGGGTCACCAAAAGTCGGACCTGACTGAACGACTGAACTGGACTGAACATTATATATATATGTATATATATTTGCCACAAGACATTTGCCACAAGTCGTAAGTTGAGAAAGGGGGAATGGAATACAGGCGAAAGAAAGTTTCAAGGAGTGAAGTCCAGTTTTACTAATGCTGTCGCAGAGGTTGGCGGTGTACTAGTTGTCAATTTCAGGGCCCACCTTCAAGAGCAGCCATTTTTAATCGGAGCTGTGGCTGGGCACGTCCACAACAAGTAACGCACATCACAAATATCAGGTGCAGCGTCCCAGTGAGGGCACCTGTCATTCACTGGCAGAACTTTTTCACGCCACTCATGACATACAGATCAGTTAAAGGCCGCCCCTGCCTGAATCCGGAGCACAGATACCTCCTCCTGCCGAGTAAGACTACGGGGAGAGGTTGCGAACACGGAGGAATGAGCGCTTGATGGATAAAATTTTTCTCGCGTTTCTCTCAGCATGCCGCTCCATTCTTCCAGTGACGATGCCTCCATCATATTTTGTGGAAGCTCCGCGAAACACATTCTAGTCAGGGAGTTTGCTTGTGCAATTTGTCGTCTTAGCTTGTCGGATGCTATTCGCGTCGAGACAAAAAGGTAATCGCTGCAAAGGTTGCCATCAAAATTCCCCCCCGTGACTCCCTGCTCTTCTTTACGAACGTAATATTCAGTCAAGTGTTCGTAATCACACTGTTCGCATTCTTGTTGGGCTCGCAAGATATGTGATTAGAATGCGTCAAAGTATTCCTCTACCTCAGCTAATGTTCTTCTCCGGATATATTGTTTGTGGTATCTCCAACTCCTCTCCATGGCGTCCAAATCTCTAACGATAATGAGTGACACGAAGTTTACGATAATCAAAAAGAAGGTAAAGCTGCCGTCCAGGTCAGCAAACAATCCCTGTCATTAAACAGAATACCCTCGCCGATACCGACATAGAGCACGGGCTTATGAAAATGAGGTTCATTGTCAAATTTCTAAGGATTCTTGTTCTTGCTAACGCGTGTTTGCCATGTTTGGAAGCATCATTGCCTGGAGAATGGTGACTCATTGAGTTCCGACCCGTAAGTGTGCTTTTAGCTCTTAAGGGGAGACGTACCTGTGTCTATACAATATAATGCACCACGGGGAAAGTATTCTGGAGCTGCCAGGGAAACGTTTACATTGTAAGCCTTTCCACCAAATTTGAGATATATGATTTGCCGCACCAATTCCGTCATTTCCTTATGAGGGGTACTAGCAATAACAATTTTGGATCCGGTACGAACCTTTAGAAGTAGTTCCTCCTCCTTAGATTGTTGGCCGCAGGCCGTTGCAACGGCGCGCGCTACTTAGTATGTGGTGAGTGATTTTATCATTAGTTCTTTTCGATCAAAAGATTACTTTGATGTCGTTTCTGAGGAGTGTCGGCATTCGTCGCTAAGGCCTAATCTGCTCTCTCTTTCACGTCTTGTTGCTGCTGCTAGCATTACTACCCGGTAATTTTTAATCCTGAGGTAGAGCACCCAGTCCGGTTTCCGCGCCTTTCCGTTGTCATCGGTTTTGATGTTTTTTTTTTTTTTGTGGCGCCTGGATTGTACAAGCTATCAGCTAGCATCATTCATGCAACCGACTACCCCTGACAAGCCATCGGACGAGTTTCTATTCTCGCTTCCTTAGTCGGCGTCTCCTAGGCCGTTTTAACAAAAACAGAACCACGCGAAGGAAACGGGACAAGAAGGCACGAATACACACACACCCTGAACCATGAACCGACTAGCACAACATCACGTCCTGAGCCGTCTTCATCCATCCTTTCGAAATCTTGTAAAGGGACATTAGGTGGTTTTAGCAACGCCCCCGCGTCTTGGCTGTGCCCAGACATATGGTATGTGTTTAAAGCAGCGTCGATGCTAGGAGTAGGAGTCGTCAGTGGTCATACCGTTTCGTGCTCTTCGTATATTGAGCAGGGCTTGTCGTCAGGCTGATCGAGCTGAGGCTTGCAACATTAAAGGCTGGTAAAAAGCCAAAAACTGGTCCTCTTGCTTGAAATTTGGCATCCAGGAGGTCCACTATTTGAGATACGTTCGTTTCCAATATTATGAGATGGCAAGTATGAATTGGTCCGGTGGAAACGGTAAACATTTGTGGAACCGAAGTGACTCGCGTCCGCTTACGACAACCGGCATGGGCGAAATCCCAGGCAATGAAGAAAAAAACAACAACTTTGGCATCAATCGATTCGCTTAAGGACGAAGAGAAAAGGCGCCTCTACCTGCCACGGATGCCAGTTGCGATGATGCCGTGCTTTGCATGTCCTAGCGATGCCAGTTATATAGGGCTACGAAAGTGCCCTAGTAATAGTAACTATGCTGTCAGGCTTTTACTGAATACCATGTTAACCTTTATTAAACCTCAGCTATTTTGTTTTATTTTTGACACAATGATTGTAAAAATACAGCAGCATGTACAGAATGCTTTATAGCTTCGTTTACTAACTCATATTGCGTTGACTCGAAACGAATCTCCGCACTGTTATTTATAGTGTAAAACCAATTAACTCTGTTCATTTTTGTACACACTCATTTTATTTGAGCGAAAGTTATAGCTACAAAGCAGTCGTGGCGGAAGATTTAGCAGATTTCAATCTGTGAAAAGCTGTTAAAAATTACAAACAAAGAATAAACAGGAAAAAGAACGACGGCCATGAAGCGCATGCTGCGCAACAAAGGAAAACTTTTTGGGTAAAAGGAATTATCAAACCATGAATTTTAACATCCAGAAAAGCAGGAACTTCACTGCGTTTAAAATGACAGCACCACACAATTGCAACAATGACAGCGCACCTAACCGACCCTAATAGTAAACATTTTCAAGGAACTACACTCCGGCATCTCTAATAGCCTGAATCGTTTTGGGACTTTAAACCCCGTAATCCAAACCAAACTAAACCAAATCAAAATCAACCGTTCAGAGCTCATTCCTTGTATCCACATTATCCATGGTATGTTTGCACTGGTAGAGAAGGCTTAATATACGCACACACGTTCAAAGTATGGCCGCTTATAGGCCCTCCAGCGCCCCGGAAAACTGAGGACCAAATAAAGATAGTGATACTGAATGACGTCAGGACTAAGTATATAATTGGCGCGAATGATAAAGTGTCATTTTTCTGCGTGCACGCAGCCGTATTATCGAGGCCGTCCATTTGAAGGGCGCCTTTTAACATTCGCCAACCTCTGTCATTCTATTCGGTTGGGATAAGCTTTTTGAGCGCCGTTAGAAATTGACGCCAGCAGTTAGAATATTCCCATGAAGAGAGCAAACTAGCACCTCTTCCATAGCGGCAAGCCGACATACTTGTACAGCATGAGGGGCAAAGCACTGACGTAACGTTAAAATTATGAATAGAATGTCTAACAAGTTCAGCTGAAAGATATTCCTGCTTTGTTATATCTAGGCCACAAAAAAGTGACGAACTATACCAAGAAAATGTACAATAAACAACACTATCAAACGTAAGCTACCAATGCACAAAAGGAAGGCAGGCTACACATGCAGACAAGATCTCGCGTGTGAAAGTCCTGCACAAACAATGTATGGTGGCGCTGATGGTATTGAGTCCTCGCTGTTGAATGGCACGTCAGTCCTTCAGATGCTTGGAGCTCAAATTAAGAAGAGCCAAACGCTTTGAAAGACACAAAAATTAGAGGGCCTCTTAGATGTCTCTAAAGAGGAGAATAGCCAAAGCCTATCCTTCCTATCCTATAATTTGCCTCTCATTGTCAGCCACTTGTCGGCATTTGTGCTCAGTGCTCCTCATAATTATAATTAGTTTACAGGAAAAGTAAGGCGCAGTATCTCTCACACTCTCCACCAAGTGTGAGTTTGAACGGTACACTACCGCTCCTGTCGCATGGCGTTCCATGGCGTGCGTTCAAGCGTGACATTGCAGAAGCAGGAATGCATCCTGCCTCGGCCAATCAGAACGCCGCAAAAGAGGGATGCACTTTCTCCATGACAGAATGAGCCATTAAGGCTTTCGACTTAAAAGAGTGTCACAACGGCGCAACAAGACTTAGCGCTAGCCGCACTAAGAACGAAAAACGACGGCTTGCAAATCTGGGAAACATCCTACTTAATAGCAATGGCAGTGAAGCAGTTGACATGCCTGCAAAACGAAAACTTCGCGATCGCCCCATTCTTTACAAGTCAGGTAACTTCGTATCACTCCCGGGAGCACCGTCGCAGAGAGCGTGACCACGTGACGGCAGCGATCAGAAACTGCTTCTTTGACTCCTTCGCTGGCACCTAGCAAGGCGTGGGTAGTCGCACCGAGTCCGTTGCAACAATAAAGAGAGACCCAACAAGACTGTTGTAATAAATGGAAAATGAAGCGGTTTATTAAATAGTTTAGCGCTTTCATCAATAAAAGTAAAACACATTTATTATTATAGTGTTTGTACTTTTTTATTTGTAGTGTATAATTTCTCTATTCGACTGTTTCTTTCCATTTCTTTCCTATTTGTTTTATAGGCTCTTTAACCTTTTCGGGCGAATTTAGGATACCATACAAGGTAACTTCTAATTTTAGTACCTTCTATGTTTTCCCATGTCTTGGTTAATTTATTGGTGAAATTTCAGATGTTTACGTTTCAATGTGTAATGTAATATTGTCGACGTAACAGATGCAGTGATAATTACGAGTTGATGAATAAAAAGAAAATGTACCAGATAATATAACGAACAGATGTGCATAGCTTGTAAACGCAAACTATTCTTAACAGCAGCTATAAGGCCATTAAGGTTCACTTCCCAAAGTGCTACGTGCAGTTAAATAATTCAAATACACTCATGAACGAATTAGCAGATAATTATATACCTGCCACATGCGAACTGTTTGAAAGGAGGGATAGGCACTTGTGTATTTGAGAGAAAGAAAAGACAGGGATTTTTTAAACAGGATTTAAGAAAGCAGGAAGCTGGATATTTCGGCGCTGCCACGCTGCTATGATTTTTCATGCTACAACTGCAGTATTTTGCTTCATCTTTCTGATGTGTGAGTAAATGAAAAATTTATTCTCGCCTGCTCTAATTCTGCATGCTTGCTATAGGCACCGTAGCCATGCTACGTCATGTGTGACACAGAAGCGACATGGTATGCACCCATACTGCAGCTTTTAACTGAGCATTAGAAGACGATAGCCAAGTCACGCACAGTGGAACCGGTCGAATATTTTATGCGTAGTAAATTAAAGATGTTTGCCAAGAAGCTCTTCTAGACATGCGTACCTACGTCTCAGGATAGGATTTTTGTCTGGTCGAGAATAACTGATAATGGCGCCTCTATATTTATATGGAGGGAGTTTACTGGTGAAAACATCATAAAAACTATATAAACAGGAGTATAATGTATCCTAACAAGAGGCAAGGCTCATCGCATAAAACCTTTATAGGTTTCTCTTTGTCTCAAAGGGACGCTCGCTATGAGTAGGAGAAACCTGTAAAGTTTTCTAAACTAAACGAAATACTTGGGAAAAGATATTTCACGGAATTAAAATGGTGGATACCTGGAGGTGCTGAGGATGGCACATTGTCCATTCCACATACTATTTAGGTTAAGACAACTTCTTTTTGGCTAGTTAGCTGAACATTGTAAATTTAAACAAGCTGGAACGCGTGTGCGCGCACACACACACACACACACACACACACACACACACACACACACACACACACACACACACACACACACACACACACACACACACACACACACACACACACACACACACACACACACACACACACACACACACACACACACACACACAAGCGTTCTCTCCGCTTTATTCGCTTGTGTGTGTGTGTTGTTTCGGCGCCTTCACCTAAATTAACTATGTATGTCGTATCCTCATTCACCTCTTCGTTCTGCTCAAGCTTTAAACAGCGGCAAACTTGTCATTACCTTATAACGTTGATAAGAATTTTTATTGCGAAACAATACTACGACGGCCAAAGCGTAACCTCGGGTGGCCGCAGCTAAGCCGTGAAGAGGCGTATTCATGTTACCCCTATGATACGGGCAGGAGCTGCCAACTCGGGTCGCTCTCTTCATATGGGAGTGGGATACCAGAATAAGCCTGCCAGGACAGTTTGTATTCTCGTTACCCCTACGACATGCAAGCACGTTGTCACCCGTTAATAATTATGGGGGTATTATTAACGATGCGCCCTTAACGGTGCGCACACTCCCAGACACCCTTAGAGTGAGTGGGGGTAGCTGTTCCGGTCGCAAAGGAGATGCCCTCGACCTGCGTGGCAAGCTCAGCCGGAATTCAACTACCTTGTGGTGTCAGAAGGGGGTGGTCGTTTGGTGCCCAGCGGTCGCCGGTTCAAACCAGAGAAAGGATCGGAGTCAGAAGTAACAAACAAAACACAATTTATGCACAGCAAGAGACGATACAAAGGAATACACAAGATCACTTGAAATACATAGACGAGAGGTTCACAGAATACAAACGCTAAGCATGCAATTACACAGGTATCCAATAACGTAGAGGCTTTACAACAGATGAAACACCAGAGAGTACATAAACAAACACCAAATTGTTCACCGGGCACTGTTGCAGTCCGACGCCTCAAGAGTCACGATGTGGCCGCCATACGAGACGAGCGCCGCTCCCTTGAAAGTCCGTGGGCTTGCCAGCAGCGAGTGATCCCCGGGAGTCCAGCCGAAGCAGAGGCGAGCACGTCGCAAAACACTGACGAACTGACTGACTGACTGACTCAACAAGCGGCGCGGTCGCTTTAAATAGGGCGCGCCGCGTCTGTTTGTTAACACGCGCCAAAGCTAGCGCGCACACACACATAGCTTCGCTGGTTATAGCTCCCTCTTCTCCTCCCGTCGAGCCGCGCGTCGTCATTGGCTAGGTCCCATAGATGATGCTCGATTTTTCTGGCGCATTCCAGGCCGATGAACCACCGTCTTCCCCGGGCAAGGGGAAAGAGGGTGACAACAACGCGTACAAAGCTACACGCTCTCCCGAGCGGGGAAGGGGGCTTTGCTCTCCATGCCTTCCACGCGACGCCGTGCGGGCTTCGCGCCGTACCGGCTTGATGAAAATGGGCGCCGATTTCGTGACACACGTCCATACGGCTTAGTTGAAGCGTGACTTTATATATGGGATGATGGCTCACGCTCTCGCCTCATACCCTTAAAGGATGAGCTTAAGTGTCCCCAACAATGTAGCACGTTACACTGATAGGGTGTGTTAGGGGAATAATGATGCAGCCAAAAGAGCCTCCGCCATTGCTTTCGCAATTCAACCAGCGTTAACCAGAGCTAAACCACAACAAATGTTTTTGTAAAGTGTAGTTTTAAAAAATTTCTAAGCCGCAGCTTGACACATCCTTGATGTACCTTTTACGTTGTTCACTTTGAAAAATTGACTAGCTACTATGTGCATAACAGGACAGTAAAATCATTGCTTTATGGGTAAACCGAGGGTAATAAGAAGGTTGTGCCACTGAAAAACACTACAATATTTTAAACCCTCGTTTGTACACCCGAAATTTTACTATACTTGCCGAGAAGTTTTTCTGGCTTGGAGCCAAGGATAGGGGCAGAACTTTTGTCATGGTGTTACTTAACCATACAGGTCTCGCATATTATGGCCTCAGGTACGGTTTCAGGTTCAGTTACGCCTTTGCTTTCCGAGCCTCGAACCTCTAAGGATGCAGAATTGTCTTTTTTTAGACTACTTAGGGTCTAATCGAACATATATTTACGGTTCATGAATATCACGCGCTACGTGCGTTGCCGAAACAACCACATTACGCAAGCGCACAGAAACCGACGGGTAGACGCAGCAGCGGCAGCCGACGTACGCTTCGGCAGATTCCCGGCACATGGCGAGGCCATCCCGTTTGCACGGTGTCGTGTACTGATTTTAATATGTACTATCCTAACTTTGTATTGTCCTGTATTGTAGTGCGATCTTGGCGTAATAACAAAATAGGTATTTCTGTAATGAGATAATGTTCTAAAATACGATTCGTGCAATTATCAAAGGACTATATTCTGCTACGCAGTGAGCTCATGCGTTTTGGCTGTGTTGCTTCGGCTGCATAGCCGCAAAACCTTGGCCAGGAGTATAGAGCGCAATAGTCATTGAATCCCCTCGCTGCTCTTTAGGAATATAGACTATACTTGATTTAAAATGATCTAGTGACAACTTCAAAGAAACTTTACCAGTTTTGTATACCGATTATCATACATTTATGCCAACACACAATTTCAGCTTCACAGAAAGGTTGCGGCTTCCACATTTATAGCCTAATTTGCCAGCGTTTAAACAAATCTTAATGTCGGTTAAGCTACCGTGGATATTTCTATTTCGCTCGAAATTTCAAAGCAATTCAACTGCTTCTGACTGAGAGATATTACTCAGATAAAAATATTCCTAGAGAAAAGATGGATGATGAAGAAGGGGGGTGGGACGAAAAGAAGAGGGTCTGAGTTGAGGTGCCACCTGGCTCCTGTTCTCCTCTCCTTTGTCTCAGTAACGTTGCATTTGTGGTGATGTCAACAGTTACATTTTGGTGCAAAGTGATTGATTGAAAACACGTTTATTCCACTTTTTTTTGCGCCAAAGGCGCTACAGTGGAAGGAGAGAGTGGGATTTTGATCCCACGGCATAACCCCGCATTCGACGCTCCCCCGCAGCCTCTTTTTAGCCGCAGTCTTGCTGGATTCCTGCAAGTAGTCGTTTTCTTACCGCCGCTGACTCAGTCTAACTGTGCTTCTCGTCACTTCAAGATATACCCGCCATTTCGCTGGCGGAGCAAGAAAGGCCCCTTATGACTGGCTCCGTCCCACTAGCAACGGTTGAGCTGCTACAATGAATGAGAATTTACACCCCTCTGCTCGGAAACGTCTTATTTTCCTGACCGACGCAGCACTTATCTGGTTTCTCAACCACGACAACACGCAGACGATATGGGGATGTTTTATCATTGAAATTAAACAGTGCATCGGCAACTTGTCAGCGCGTAAGGAACGCCCGAGAAAACATTCGTCAATCGTCCCCAACTAGCCGGCGAAACCTACACCACTCAAATTGTGCAAGACCTCTCTCATGTCGCATGAGGATAAAGTCGGACATCTTTTGAAGGACATTAGGGATGATTTCTACAACTTCGTTTCGCCACAGATGATATTTCGTCTGTATAAGCCCTCCGTGACATCCGCACCTTGGAAGCGCAGAAGACTCATTGAGTGAAGTCTATGTTTAGAAGGCTGGCCAATGTGACAACCATCTCTAGCGTAGACGAGCATGCCTGCGTGAAGCCTACCTTGACAATCCGGCGAATCATTCCCGAAGAGCTCCGTCGACTCGATACCCACAGCCGCACACCTCACCAGTGTGCTCCCGCCCCTTTTCAGTGCGAACCCGCCTACACGCTGCATTGTTAGACTGAGTATTCATCTCTTCGCACAGCGCGCCCTGCCTCTTTCAACAAATTGTGGCGGCAACAGCTCGCAAGCCATGTTTGCTTTAAGCGTCCTGATCAGCGTAACGACCTTCTCCAGCAAAATCACTCCGATTTACAGATAAGCGCGGCACTGACATTGAATTCTTTCAGGACCAGCCCCTTCTCTACCGTGCTCCCGTCTGTGATCGGTGCGGCGTCCCAGGTCATTTTTCAGAACAATGCCGCCGTCGTCTACCATAGCACTATGACCGACTAACATACGTAGGCACAGCCAGTGACCAATCAGTTGACGCCTCTCGGTACTGGCTGCTTCCTCCACACGGCGAGTTTCAGCCCGGTGGCGTACGCAACAACTGCCTGGCTTCCGACCGAAGACTGACTCCACCGGCCGCATTTCGTGCCTGCCGTTCGCCACCCCCACGACGTTGCTCCCAGTCACCACCTCCAGAAAACTAGGCGCAGCGGCCAATAAAGGTGAGATTGACGGAGAACGATCGCTACTTGCAGAAATACCTCCTTCAGTGACTATACTCAAAAATTAGATATTTGTGTCTGCTCATGTTATATTCACAATTTCGTTTGTGGATACGGGTGCAACTATTTCTATTATATTCTTATCGTTTAAAAACTGCTGGAATACAAACTAATGCTTGCTTGTGAAGGAAATGCAAATTTTTATAGCTTTAGTGGCGACTTGTTATACCATATGTTGCAGTGTGCAGTGCCAAGGTTTTCTTAGAGGAACCGTGTTTTCGGCGGACATTTTTGTACTGCCACACACCACGCATGACGTAATTCTTGTAATTGATTATCTGCGTGATAAAACAGTGCAGCTGAGACGCGGAGGAGGAAGGAAAAATGAAAACACGGTGTCTTAGATGCACTGTTTTACCAAGGTGAATGACCAACAAGGGCGTTCATTCTTCTTAGTGATTTTCTGCGCATGTGTTGCGCAACTGTAGACTTCGGCACAGGCGAGATCAGTGTTGAAGGCTGCCTACCGCCTGAGTTCTTCAAGGGACCTGTTCTTCGTGATGACGCGATTTGCGAACTCGACGGTGTCGTTATGCCCTAGATGTCTGTGCATTGCTGTCCAGTTTTGTGTTCTCACCAGGCGAGCAAAGCTTTTGATGTGTCTGTGACGCCTAATTATTTGAGCTGCTTAAAAACATCTAGTCTGGTTCCTCATTTGTTGGTGTCAGTAACACAGGTCTGCTTGTGATTGTGGACCATTATTTGCTTCATGCAGCCAGTTTTTTTTTTTCCAGTTGGCATAAAGCATGCCTCTTGTACTGAAGACGTCAGACAGGCTAATATTAGTGCCCTTGGTTACGGATCTACCAGAGCTGCATGTCGCAGCATCCCCAGTGAATACTAAACTTTGTCCTGCCATTATGAGTTCTCTTAAAGCCACAGAGTATGATATTTTGGGAGATCTTTTATCGAAGTATTCTTCCGTTTTTCACATCTTGAAGGCAGCAAGCTCATGATCTCTTCCAGGGTCCCGCACCAATAATCGCATTTACAGCTGATATGCGCACCCATTTCCTCAAAAAACCAAGGCGTGTGGCGCCGCCCGAGCGCAAGGTAATCAATGAGGAATTTCGCGAAATGTTGAAGAAGGGTGTCATTCAAGATCATGCAGTCCTTGGCTCAAGTAAATCTTTTGCGGAATAAATATGCCACATGGCGATTTTGTGTAGATTATCGCCGCCCTAATTCAATCACTACAAGGACGTCTACCCACTTTCATGCATGATGACGTCGTTAATTGCTTGTACTCGACGTGATATCTTTAATGTGTTGACCTGTGGTCGAGATATTGACAGATTTAGATGCACCCAGCAGACAAGGAGAAGACCGCCTTCACTACACCCGATGGATTGTTGATATTTATTGTTACGCCTTTCGGTTTGTGCAATGTGCCTGCGATAATTGAAATATTGATGAATTTTATACTACTTGGACTGAAATGAGAGGTCTGTATGTGCTGTCTGGACGACGTAATCATATTTGCGTGACCACTTAAAGAGCACAACGACCGCCTACTGATTTTGCTGGAGTGCTTCGGCCAAGCTGGCCTCATGCCGAATTCAAAGTGCCGTTTTGGTGAGCGACAGCAGCTGGTGCTTGGTCACCTCGTCGATTGTGATGGCATCCGGTCTGATGCTCAGAAGACTGTAGCTGTTGCCGCTTTTCAGCAACCTTGGAATGTGAAGGAGCTCCGCAGTGGGGGGGGGGGGGGGGGTTAGCTCCTACTTCTGACGCTTCGTCCCTCATTTGCAGATGTCGCCTTCCCACTCACGTGAACTACATGAAGACGCTCCATTCCAGCGGAGAACTGAGTACGACTCGCATTTCAGGCAACTGAAGTTCCTCTTAACACAGTCCCCACATTACGGTAGTTTAATCCCTCCACTCAAATGGAAACACATGACAACCGCCAATAAATTATTTCTTACGCCAGTCGGACTCTAAGCAAGACTGAGCACAGCCACGCTATCACCAAGCACAAGTGTCTCGCGGTTGTTTTCGCCGTGCAGCGCTTTCGTTGCTACCTGTACGGACGGCCTTTCGCATCAGTTACCGATGATCATTCCCTATGCTGGTTACCCGACCTCTGTGATCCGTCTCGTAGCCTGGCCCGCTGGGCACTTCGCTTAGAAGAGCACGACTATACTATTTTCTACAGGAGTGGCTGACGGCACGCAGGTGTAGACTGCCTCTCCTGGTTGCCACTTGTCAACGACAGAATGTGAGGCGGAAAACGTCGATCATTAATCTCCGCTTTATCTACGAGATTTGCCGATTATGGCGCCTTCCGAACAGAGCATCGCAGCGACCAGCACCTGGAGCCGCTCTTGAATGCTGCTCAGGACCTAAGCTCGAACAGCAGTTCGTATACATAGTGGCCTGCTGTACAAAGATTTTTACTTAGACACCGACCGTCTGTTCCTGCTGGTAGTACCTGAAAGTCTCCGTGTGTCTGTTTTACGCGTCCTGCATGAAAATCTAGCTTCGGGATACCTGTGTTCTACAAGAACGTTGCACTGCACTAAGGAGCGATATTACTGGCCTCAAATATGCCACACGATTTACCAGTATGTGGCCAGCTGTCCGTATTTCCAAAGTCATAAAAAGCCTACTCGTGTATCCCCCGAAATTCTCACCCTGTAGTGTCATGAAGGCAAGGAAGTGATAGTTGGATTATTGCATGTGTGGACCATCTTACTCGCTACTGTGAGATGGTCGTTGTTCTTGCCGCTACAGCGTAGCATGTGCCACGATTTATGCTGGATTCAGTTATCATCGACATTGACCCCTAGAGTTGCGATAAGTGGCAGAGGCGACCAGTTTACTGTCGATATAATTATAGTACACCGTGTATGTAAATCTGACTTCAGACAATCGGACCCTTCCCCACCCTGAGACAAATGGTGTAACAGAACGCACCAACACAACTCTCACCAATATACTTCTATGTCCTTCGCTTCAAACCATAAAAACTGGTACTGTAGAATCCCGTTCGTCACATAGGCCTTCAACACTGCCAGGCATGAGACCACAGAATACTGTCCGTTCTTCCTTCTGTACACCCGCTCTCCTGAATACACCCTCGACACTATCCTCCCATTTTTCCCTGACGACAATTCGTGTTCAGTGGAAATTCTGCCAGGCTAAATAAGCGCGGCAACTAGCCCGTCTATGGACTTTGACATTACAAGAGCACTCAAAAGATTGCAATGAAGACCCGTATAGCCAGATCACCTACCTCCCCGTTGACCTAGTCAGGCTTGGTCAGCGCGGCTTACATCAGGAAATGCTGGCACGCTACAGTGGCCCCTATGTGATTCTAGAATGACTAGGCGAACTAACCAAGATACTCTGGTGGGCGAGTTGGTACCTATTCATTATTAATTTAAACAACGCGAACACGAATACAAAGGACAGGTGAAAAATGGGATGATCAACACATGCTTATCAAATGCTTTGAATAAATCTTGCTACCACGGCATGTGAAAGAGTTTTGAAAGACAAGTGACAAGAATCGCAAAGGCCGGTTAACGGGAATCGGTTATTAATGGGACCAGTTGCCGGGTACTGAAGAGCCTTAAAAGAACGCACAGACTGAAATCCCTGCCCAGCATGGGTGAGAAGAAGAGGAAGGTTGCGGTGGTACCGTAGGTCAACAGAATTTCACATGGCCTCGAAAATGTAGGCAAGAGGTTTGGTGTTGACATCGCATTGACCGCCCCGCTCAAGATGAAGAGGATATGCCCGGCTATTCAAAGGTAATGAGAATCGAAGAAGCAAGAATGTGGGGTGAAACATAGAGACCCATTTGTTGGTTGCTAGACAGGTGTTGTGTACAGTCTTCCACTCTCTTGTGGAGCCTGATATATAGGACAAACAGGACGATGTGTTAACAAGAGACTACAGAAACGCCGGAACAACTTGGAAAATGGCAAGGACAAGACGTTTCTGGTACCACATTGCCATAAATGTGAAACAATGAAGAAGGAGAAGTGCACTCCTAAGTTTTACCAGGTCAGGCTTTTGTATCCCCACAAAGAAAATATGACGAGAAAAATAGCGGTATCATATTTTATTTCAACGGACAATAAGTGTGTCAGAAAGATTTATCTTGCTCTTTCAAGCAAAGAGGTGTCTTTTTTTGAGTGAGTTTTGGCGCAGCAAGTGAACCCAGGGGCTGCTTCATGTGATTTTTTTCATTTTCGGCATGTTTGTGTTTATCTAGGCCTTGGAGTAAAAGGCTTAGCCATAGCTGTGAGTCAGCGCTTGTACTGTGGCTTTCTTTTATCTTGTCCTTTGTCTTCGTGTTCGCGCTGTTGATATTAATAGGCGAACTAAAACAGTAGATTACTAGCCTTACGGCGAGTAGACGACGTTCAGCGAAAACAGAGGTGACGCATGTCGCTCGCCTGAAGAAGTGTCATTGTTGTGACCACATCTGTATCGCCCGGAAGGCTTCGTTTGAGGAAAGGGGTGGAAATGTTATAAGCTAGATGGATGAAAAAGATGAGGATTCTACTATAGGGGGACGAAAAAGAAATATGTAGGAGCTGAGGTTTTGTCTTGCTCGGGTGCACCGCTCTTTTTGTCTCAGTAACAGTGCTTTACGTGGAGACATCAAGAGTGCTACAATAAGTTTTTGAAGACAGTTTTTCTTAAGTGCATTAACGTACTATCATATAAGAAAATATTCTGCAGTATGATAGTTTTAGTGGAGTTATATACGCGTTTTTGCCAGTGGACCAAATGAGCCAAGATGATGAGTGCTTTTTTCGACAGAGCTATTTAGCCTAGAGAGAAGACGAGCCAACACAAAGCTAACAAGCTGTCCATCTAACCTGCAAAGCATTGGGTCGAGCGTTTTGCTTATGATCAGGGCAGCAGGGTCGTGCAAAATTTTGAATTGGCAAAAACGATCCATTTTACCTATAGTGAATACGGTTTCCTCCATGATGGGTACATCATTACTTGGTCGCAAGGTCCATTTCTCTATGTCGAAATATTTATCCACCGTATAAAAAATTCAGTTGCAAACAAAATTCACCATGACACCTCGGTTACAGTCCTTATCTGAACACAACGGTATATATGACAGAATCACCACAACTACCCTCAGAGTGGAGACATCTTAGTAAGCAACTTAACAATATATAACGAATATAAAAGCGGGTCAAATTACTGCCCCGTGACACTCCCGATAAAGACGTCTTGGAACGCGAAGAACGATTTTCTGTTGGAACGGACTGCACAGCAGTGTAGATTCATAATTTACATACCCAGATATTAATAACTGCTGTTCTGAATGTTGCGTTATTTTAGCAAGAGTTGGCGCACAATTTCTGCAGCAAGCACTTTCCCGAAACCAAAAATATTTAAGCTCCACTTGCCTTTTGCAATTTAGAGTGTTTTAAATATATTCAGCAGTTTGCTCGGTTTTTGTAAATCAGATTCTGTGAGAACTACGCGAAACCGGCCCAAATGAGTAATGATATTGCATATATATTGTACTTATAATTTCGAGTCCTTTAGAACAGGTGATTGTAAGCGAAATGTCCCTGTAGATGCCTGCGTGAGATGTGCTTCTTTAGTGAATTTTAATTATTTGCTCTCGTTTCCAGGCTATACAAAGAGTGCCTTAGGTAAGTGATGGCGGCCATATTTCAGGGAGGTATGGAGCGCTTCCCATGGCATTAGTACATAGGTATCTGTTTACCTGCTGAATGTAGCTAAGCATATTTAAATTTTAGTGTGCCGAAGCTGCAGGTCTCCTCTGTCGTAGATTACAGATTCATACAGTAAAATTTGGAACTGTACCACGCTCTTTGATGAAAGAGAAAAAGAAAGAGTAGTACTTTTTCAGCATGGTCCTGAGTGTTTATTTAACCATTACGTTTGCTTTTTTCTTCACGGTTTACATGCCTTTGAAATTTGCCACACACTTAATAACTTCTCAGTTTATAGATATACTACATAATATATTTTCACGTAATGGTGACCAGGCTATACACACCAAAAAATACACAGGCGTGATGGGACTGAAATTAACTCTTTATTGGGCTGACTTGCGCCCGAAAAAGAACTAAGCAGCTCGGCGGCGGCAACAGCAACAAACGTGCTCGTCAATAATCGATCGAACTAAGAATGCCCGTTTCACTCGTCAGCACTCAATTTAAAGGCGGCGAGGAAAGATCTAGAAACAGGCGCAAACTGTGTGGGCGATTCCTCTTCCCGAGAGATGCGCACGACAAATACACAGCGGGGCGTGTAACAAACATCTTTAATCTCACAGGGCGTCGTCCAAGGCAGTGCGGGGTCGTCGTCCGGGGGGCTGCAGCCTGCGGGTCGTCTTCCGTGGAGTAGGGCCAGGAGCAAAGCAGGAACGAAGAGCAGGAGCGAAGAGAGAGCGAGACAGCGGCGCGTGCCTTCCTTTATAGCCCCCTTGCTCGGGACCGGTTATCCCCGAACGAGCGGGGAGAGGGAAACAGGCACCGCGCAGGGAGCCTTGGGAAGTGGCGCGGCCCTTGAATACGCGGCGCGCCACGGGCGCTACAGATATGTGGCGCAGGGCCCCACATCTTCCCCCCTCCCCTCAGCGTCCGACCCGGGCTCCGCCAACAGCCTGTCCATGTCTATGTTCGAGCCCGGGTCGGCGCAAAATATGAAGGCTTGTCGCCTGGCTCTGGCGGGATGCCATCCCAGCTGGTCCGTCAGAGGGGAGAAGCAGCAGGCATGACGGGACTGTTCCGGCTGGCCCCTCTCCGGCAGCGGCCACATCCTCGAGGTCGCAGCGCAGCTGGGCTCGGCCACGGATGGGCCTGGCAGCGGCCCTGAGCTGCTACTCTACATTGCTGACCCCTTTCCACGTGGTGCCGTGCTGGATGCACTGGGACTCCTTTGCCGCAGGCGTTTCCGCCCCGGGCCCACCTGGCTTCCTGAGGCCCGTATTCCAGGCCTGGGCAGCGGGCTCCAGTCCAGACTCGTTGAAGATGGCCAGCATGGCCGCGCTGGTCACAATGATGGGCCACAAACCACGACAAACTGGGGGGGTACCCCCTGTTTAAGTGGCCCCTCCTTGAACCATGCGCTGGGTGCGGTTTCCCGCCCCAGCGACGGTGGTGCATCTGGCTGCTGCAAAATCTTATCAGAATGCATTCTGAAAGAAGCAAAGACGTTAGACAAAGGGTGTGCACTACCTTGGCCTTAGGTTATAGCGTCGGTTGCGAACCGGGTTGCTACCTGTACGCCTTACTTTGGGGGAGATCTATGCATCGCTTTGAGCTTCCCCCGCTTTGCAGTTATCGTCCTGGCGAAGGTGGTAAGCTTTCAAGTCTGCGACGTGCACCGGACCAGCGGTTTTACCGCTCGCCAACAACCGGAGCTGGTAGGCGAGAGGCGTAGTCCGTGCCGTAACTTCGAACGGTCCAACCCACTTGTGCGCTGGCGACGCGGCGAAATCACGCGCTGCGTTACTAAGCGGGTGCGTTCTTTTCAGTACCAAGTCGCCCGTGTTGAAAACGACGTGACGACGACCTTTGTTGTACTGATCCGCTTGCTCCATGCGCGCGACATCGAGGTTTTCACGAGCCGCGCGCTGCGCTGCCTCAATGCGCTCGCGGAGCTTTGCCGCGTACTGCGTAAGCGGAGGTGGTGCGGGCCCCGCCGGGTCAAGTAGGGCGTTCTCTAGCGGAAAAGCGACCTCTTTCCCAAAATTCAAGTAAGCAGGTGTCATACCCACCGACCTGTTCACGGTTGTTCTAGTGGCGAAAGCCAGTTCGGACAGCCGTGCGTCCCAATTACTGTGCTGCTCGGTCGTCGCGACCAGCATCATCTTAACATTCCGATTCACTATCTCGGTTATGTTGCTCTGAGCGTGGTAGGGACTCGTTTTCCTGTGGAGGATTTGAAGCGCCCGACAGGAATCAACAAAGTCTTTACTTCTAAAATACGAAGCATTGTCTGTAATGAGGTCGGAAGGGAAACCGAAACGAGCGAATGTCTCCAACAGTTTCTCCCAAATCCGTTCTGACACAAGCTTTCTAAGGGGGAAAGCATCAACCCACTTGGAATAGTGGTCCGTTATTACCAGGATATATTGGTGTCCGCGCGGGGAGCGAGGGAGGGGTCCCATGATATCGCACGCGACCACTTGCCACGGATAGTTGCTAACTACCGGCTTCATCATGCCAGCGGGTTTCCCCGCCCGAGGCTTGGCTACCTGGCAAACAGGACATCTACGGGCGTAATCCAGCACATCCTTTCTCATACCTGGCCAGGTCGCGACACGGCATAACTTGTCATAAGCCTTACGGCCGCTGCCATGGCCTGCCAGCGCTGAGTCATGGAAGTACTGGAGGAATCGTTTCCGCATTTTTCTCGGGACCACGACTCGGAAGGGGGATGCAATCGCCTCTTCCCCGTCAAGTTGGGGGATGTAGCGGAGCAGTAAGCCATCATCGCCCAGCAGATACGCGTCGTACTTGCCCTCAGCGTTCCCGGTGCAAGCTGCACTACTCGCAAGCTCTGTCAGCACCCGCTGGCATAGACCGTCTGCTTTCTGGGCCTCAATTAGCTCTTCCCTACTGACCGCTACTCCCCAAGACAGATTTCTCTCTGCCTCGCTTCTTGGCAGGCGAGTAGTCGCCGCCACCAGCTGCTGCGCCTTCTCTCTCTCGCAGCACAGCGCGGCAACTCTGTCCGCCTCCTTTCTCTCTTTAACTACGCAGGGCGCGACACTCGCGTCCGCCCTCTTCCCCTTTCCACTAGCGCCGACGCCGCTCAGCAATGCTGGTCTGCGCCTCTTCTGCGCTTCTGCCAGCCTTCAATGGTGCGCGCGATAAAGAATCGGCCACCTTATTCATTTTGCCCCGGCGGTACTCAATGGCGTACGCGTAACGTTACAACGTCAGCGCCCATCTCGCGAGTCGGCCTGCGGGGTTTTTCAGCCTCTTTAACCCGAAAGTGCCTAGTGGTCTGTCAGCACGGTGAAAACCGCTCCGTCTAGGCACATGTCCAACTTTGACAATGCGAACATTATCGCCAGGCATTCCTTTTCGGTCACGGAGTAATTCCGCTCCGCCGATGTGAGCGTGCGGCTAGCGAACGCGACAGGGCGCAGCTTGCCCTCGTGTTCATGCAACAAAACCGCGCCTACACCGGCATCACTAGCATCTGTCTGCAAGACAAACGGCTTGTTCAGGTCGGGAAGGCGCAAACTAGCGGTGTTCGCTATCGCGCGAGCCAAGGCAACAAAAGCGTCGTTCTGTTCCTTGCCCCAGACCCACTTCGAGCCTTTCCGCAACAGCTGGTTCAACGGCCTAGCGAGCTCTGAACAACTAGGGATGAATTGTCTGCAGAAGACAACCATTCCCAAAAACCTCTGCAAGCTTTTCACGTCCGTCGTGCAGGGGTAGTTCAGAACTGCCTGCAGTTTGTCATCGTTCGGTCTCAAAGCGCCATCATCAACAACAAATCCCAAAAGGTTCACTCTCTTTGATGCCAGCTGCACTTTCTTTGGGTTGATCGTTATACCCGCACGTCTCATTTTTTCAAGAACGGAATTCAGGTGAATGAGATGCTCCTCGAATGACTGTGAGCATATCACGACGTCGTCGAGGTACGCCATCGCGTAGTTGAACCTTGCATCGTCCAGCACGATGTCCATCAATCGCATGGACGTGCTCGGTGCATTAAACAAACCAAACGGGAGTCGAGTAAATTCGAAGAGGCAGCGGTGACAGGTGAATGCGGTTTTCTGAATGTCACCTTCCGCCACCTCAATCTGCAGGCACCCTCTGCCTGCATCCAGGACTGTGAAGAACCTTGCGTTCCCTAACAGCCTCGATCGACTGGAAAGGGTACGCAACCGTAGGCGTCAGTGAGTTGAGCTTTCGATAATCAATACACAGCCTGACCGAACAATCTTTCTTTGGCGCTAGAACCACTGGGGACGCCCAGGGACTTTGTGAGGGTCTCACCGCGCCGGTATCAATCATCTCGTCAAGGGCACGGTCGAGAAGCTGTCTCTTATGCGCGCTTAACGGCCGCGGCGCGGGTTGTATCTGAAAGGGCGCGCATCACCCGTTTTGATCTCGTGCTGAAGCAAGTCGGTTCTGCCTGGTTTCTCTGTGAAGCAATCCGAAAACGGGAGTAAAGTTTCCATGAGCCTTCGGCGCTGACTACCGGTTCCTGAGAAGGACGCGATAATTGCTTCTAATGGGGTCTCATTCAGTGTCGCGGGGGAGCAGTCTGCCACGAATGCGTAGACGCTCGCTCACTCAGCGACGCATTCCTGTTTGGGTGCGCTAACAAAGGGAATGAGGGGGGTGAAGGGGCTGTAGCGATAGCCGTTCTCCCCCATGTCAAGCACAATGCCTTCGCTCGAAAGAAAATCTCTTCCCAGAATAACTGGTATGGCTAAGCCGGGCAGATAGACAAAGTGATGCCTCCGCTTCCTGCCGTCAACACGCAGGACCAGACGTACCACTCCCTCCGCTTTTGTTGTCCCTGCTGCTAAGCTCAAAGGGGTTTCTGCTGACCTGACACGGATGTTACATCTACGGCCGGCCTCGAACACATTATCACCGACCAGTGACAGAGGTGAGCCCGTGTCATTGAGTGCCGAATAGCTTTGACCAGCTAACCGCACTAGCATAAAAGGGCTCGAGTGCGACAACCTTCCTTGCGCTCTACAGGCGAGGGGGACAAAAACCTCTGCGCCCACAGGGCAGTCGCCCGGTGACGCGGCGTGGGAGTACATTTCCCATTTTCCGCCGTGGCTACCACGAAATTTTCCCGCCGACGGCGACAGGCTGGTGTTACCAATTATGGCCGCCGGCGATCCGCCTTTCCCTGCATACGCCTTGATTGACACTCTGGTGCCAAGTGGTCCGGCTGGTTGCAATTCCAGCAAAGCCGATCGTTCACCGCGTTCCACGAACCAGTTGGGGACGTCTTTCCCCTCTCTCCGCGCCATGCGGACGTCGCTGGCGAGCCCAGCTCGACGCCGCTGCTGGAACGCGTACGGGTCAAGAGCGCGAGGAGTAGCGGAGCCTTCCGCTAGCCTTTCCTGCCCAACCGTCATTACGTCTGCGCCTCTAGCGCACGGCGCGGAGTCTTGGCCTCCGGCCCAGGCGCATCGCGCCTCTAGCGATTCGGCTGGCCTGGGGGGTGGCTGGTAGCGCAATTCAGCAAGTAAATCCGCCTGTACTACCTTCGCTTCCTGTGCTAGGGCCTCGAGGTTTGCAAAACCCCGTCCCCACAAATACGGCTTGAGGCGCGGATGGCATTGCCTGATCACGCGCGCGACCTCTTCAAGATCGGTTGCCGTCGAATCTGCCCTTTTGTAGAGCTCCTACATTGCGCGTACATACTCGAGGAGGCTCTCCTCTGGGTGCTGTGTGCGCATGCTAGATCCTCAAGCATCCGGCGCTCGTCATCGAGCGGCAAGAACTCTGCGCGGAAGCGATCTGTGAAGTCTGCCATCAACTGGAAAGGCCGGCTGGCAGCGTCTTCATCGCGCCGCGCTCTCAACAAGTGCTACGGAAGTTACCTGCGCTAGCCCCACGTCGTCTGGGGAACGCAGTGCAGTCTGATAATCCTCGAGTTCTTGCAAGAACTCGTGGACTGACTTCACGTCTGTGTAGCCGGAAAAGGATGGAATCTCTACATTTATCCGCGGACGCGAGACTGTCGCCGCAGCTGTGGCTTGGTTGGCGCTAGCCACCGAACCGAGCTGACGGGTGAGCACCGACATTTCGTTCATCTGCCTCATCAGGGCGGCCGCATCGGTAACCTGCGCAGACTCTACCGCGTACCTCACCTCATTTCTGGACGCACTGGCGTCCGAAGCGGTAACCCCTCTATCACGTCTTTTTTCGGAGGCATTGCACTCAACAACTAATTACGTCAAATCATTTCTCAAGGACAGAACAGCAACTCTGCATATGCAGAGCCTCAGATCGGAAGAGATTAAATTAGGAAACAGGGGCACCCCACAATTGGCCATCTTATCCCCCTTCCTATTTAATCTAGTTATGAAAGACCTCCCGCGCAAATTAGGAAGCATCGAAGGGCTAAAAACGAGCGTATACGCAGACGACGTCAATGTTTGGCTAAATGAGGGCAGTGATGCGTCTATCGAGGAAAGGCTTCAGCGGGCAGCCGACATCACAGACCTCCATGCCAAGAATAAGGGTCTGAGCTGCTCCCCGACGAAGTCGGAACTACTAATCATCAGGCCTCGGACGAGGACAGCCAATGCAACTCCTCCCAGAATCTCGATATAATTGAACGGGAAAGAAATTGTGCAAGTAGATGAGATCCGAATTCTGGGCATGCTCATAAGCAAAACAGGAAACAATTCCACGACTATAGCTAAGCTAGACGCGCATGCAAACCAAGTAGTAGGCATCATCAGAAGAATCTCGGCCAGAGGTAGAGGGCTAAAGGAGAAGAACAAGTTGAGGCTGGTCCAGGCCTTTATCTTGGGTCGGATCTGCTACTCAACCCCATTCCTTAACATCAAAAAAGCAGACAAAAACAAGTTAGAAGCCATAATAAGGAAATGCACGAAACGAGCACTGCGACTCCCAATCTCGACCTCAACCCTGGCACTAGAGGGAATGGGGGTGCATAACACATGGGAAGAGTTAGCGGAAGCAACGAGAACGGCGCAGCTCGAACGCCTGGGTCTAACTGAGACAGGGCAACAAATTCTAAGCTGGGTAGGACTACAAGGGAACAGAGGCGCTAAACACCAGACGTTCCACATTGAGTCCAAAATTAGGAAATCCCTCACGATCTCACCGATACCCAAGAACATGCACCCACAACACGATCAGGAAAGACGGCAGCACAGAGCCAAACACTTGGTAACAAAACTAAGCAGAATGCCACCCGAGACGGTTGCCTACACAGACGCCGCTTTTGACGATGACGGGAACTCTGTCTCGGTGGTAGTCGACGGGTCCGGAATAGAGCAAGGCAAGATATATACAAGCGGAGTAGACGCCACGGCAGCGGAGGAAGCGGCGATTGCCCTAGCGTGCGTTAGTACGAACGCGAAGGTGATCATCAGTGACAGCAAATCAGCAATAAGGAATTTCTGCAAAGGCAGAATATCACACTACGCGTTGGACATATTATCAAAAAACAACATAGACAGAGGGATCACCCTAATCTGGGCCCCCGCTCACACTAACATACCAGGAAACGAAGCGGCCAACGCCCTTGCCCGAGCGCTCATTATCCGGGGGGGGGGGGACGCCGGCCTCAACCTAACTTTAAAGTCGAGATGCTCGCGACCTAAAACGAAGTCATTGAGCACTACAAGTTAGGACGGCGGAAATATCCACCCCCAGATAGGTCCCTCACATCCACAGAGGCAGTCACCTGGCGCCGCCTGCAAGCCAAAAACCACATGTCTCCCAGATGGAGATACCTCACGCAAACTGGAAATCCGGAGGACCAGTTCTGCAGATTCTGTAGTGATATAGGAACGTTAAAACATATCCTCTGGGAGTGCAGCCACTCCCCGGGCTACAATTTATTTAAGGACGCAGAAGCATGGGAGACCGCGCTTCATAGCGAAGACCCGGCGACACAGGCCAACATTGTCCGACTGGCAACCGAAGCGGCGAACCGCTTTGTCTACTAGCCCCTGCCTCTTGGGGTGACATCGGGCTCTCTGGACGCCTGCGAGCGGTGCCGGAGCTCCGGTGTCGCCTCTTCCGGGCAAGTACAGTAAAGAGCGAATGCGCTCTTGTGCAACGGGGCCGCATCTTTGTGTTGGGTGCGGGTTCATCCCGACAACTCCAGACACGCTGCCACCGCCACCACCACCACACTTTAGACACATGTGTCCTCTTGTGACCACTGCTGCTGCTGCTGCTGCATATTCCTCCCTCCACCGAAACCACCGTCATCAACGTCCGTGGGCAAAATGAAGTTAGATAGGAAGGTAGTACTTGGCATCCTGCCGTTGGTGGTTGGGCGCAGGTTCATCCTGACACCTCTGTTTGGCATCTGCCTCTAGTCAACCTTCAACTCTCTCCAACTGGTTGCCACCAACTCCATACAACTCGGCCTTATCCTGCTGCTGGCAAAAAATGCATGTCTTGTCGTCGTCCCTTCATGATGCTGTCTGCTTCCTCCCGGAAATGAATGACATAAAAGAAAAAAAAAGTTACTGGCAACAACACACGAGAAATGGCGAGGTCATACATCAGTTCTCAGTTCGTTCCGTAGTCCACACCGCACACACGCGGGCACACAAACTCACGCACACACACACACACACCACTGGTCTATACTGTCAACTTTGCTATGGGCAGAAAGTCCCGCCTTCACACACGGTCACCGCAAAATAAGTAGAGAAAAGAAAAACAAACGTGCTGCTGTGGTCCATGCTTATATTGAAAACGTTCATCAATGCGTTCATAGAAGGCGCACTAGCGGTGCCTTGGTCGTAGTGTAACGGAGCAGGCAGGTCCCTGTCGCCGTGAAATCCTGAGGCGGCTGGGTATCTTCCATGCTACCGCTGTTGAGCCGTCGTTGTGGGTGTGCCCCATACAGGCGTCGCTTGTGAACAGAGCCTCCTCAGTGAATTCATCCTCGCCTCGTATCGGATGGCACAGGACATCTGCGTGGCGTTCCACTGGGGCTTTGAAGCTGGAGGATACTCATGCGCGAGCCTGGAAGGAGACGGCCATACTGCGATGGTCCTGCAGAGACCCCCACAATTCAGAATCCTGGCCTGTGTCTCCTTGTCGGGCGAAGCGGCTCCATTGCTTGCGACGGCGACGAGCCCAGACGCGGGGTGCCGCCATGGTGCAGCACCGATCGACGTCTCCAACAGCAGGCGCTGGGTGCAGACGCTACTAGCACTACCCCGGTTTAGAACACCGCGTCACCACCACCACCACCAAGGGCGGCCGAGAGCCGCAGAACTGCTGCACGCGCACGACTACCACCTAGCCCGCGTCAGGAGGCTATTCACAAAAGCTAAACACTTCATAAAATTATCATATGCACAAAAAAATAAAACACAAACCGCCCGACACTAAAAAACACACACATAACCGAAAACAAAATTAAAACTGTACAAGCACCACTATACTACACTCCGCCTCATATGCACACACGCTAGCCCTAAACTCAAAGTGGCGTCGCGCCTATCATACAAAGGACCAGCCCGTCGTGTTGCCGTGCTCCTCCACGTCGGCAGAGAAATTAATCGTCCACATGGGTGATAATTCAGCCTAAGTCGGGTGCCAGTTGTGGGCGATTCCTCTGCCCGAGGGATGCGCACGACAAATACACAGCGGGCCGTGTAACAAACATCTTTCATCTCACAGGGGGTCGTGAAAGGCAGTGCGGGGTCGTCTTCCGGGGGGCTGCAGCCTGCGGGTCGTCTTCCGTGAAGTAGCGCCAGGAGCGAAGCAGGAACGAAGAGCAGAAGCGAAGAGAGAGCTAGATGGCGGTGCGTGCCTTCCTTTATAGCCCCCTTGCTCGGGACCGGTTATCCCCGAACGAGCGGGGATAAGGAAACAAGCACCGCGCAGGGAGCCTTGGGAAGTGGCGCTGGCTTTGAATACGCGGCGCGCCATGGGCGCTACAGATATGTGGCGCAGGGTTCCACAACTGTACTAGCAGGACCTGGAACATTGTAGAAACACTCGAGCGGCTGGACAAAGAAAATGATAACGCGTCGCACGTGACAACGAGCACGAATACGGGATACAGGATTGATAAGCGCGCCAGAATCCCAATGATAAGGCCGCATGCATGCCAGCGGCTGCCGAAAAAGAACAAATAAACATTTAAACAGTAAGTGACATAATTACTCTTCCTTTTGAAAAATCATTGCCACGATCTTTGAAATAAAATAGACATCATATAACAAACTTTGCGAAGCAAAAAGGAATATCCTTTAGCGCTTATAATATGGATTAAGGCGTACAACACGCACAATTTCTGAATGCACTCCGCGCCGCTGCGATGCTGCCGCAACGTAGGGAATGACCTCGTACTTTAATTGTCTTAGTCGGCGAAGCACCTCATACGGGCCGAAGAATTGGCGTAAAAGCCTTTCGCTCTGTCCGCGGCGGCAAATCGGGGTCCAAACCGACACTTGATCTCTCGGCTTGTACTCAGCTTCGTGGCTTCGTAAGTTGTAACGTCGAGCGTCGGATCGTTGCTGAACTTTAATGCGCATTCGGGCGAGTCTGCGGGCTTTCTCTGCACGTTGAAGGTAGGCCGCGACATCCAGGTTCTCCTTATCTGTTACGTTGCGCCAAGCGTCGTCGTGGGCTCACTGCTGTACACAAGACAGAACGGAGTCAACCTGGTTGTCTCCTGGACGGCGGTATTATAAGCGAAGATGATGTAGGGTAGAATGGCTTCCCATGTCTTGCGTTCGGAGTCGACGTGCATTGCAATCATATCCGCAATAGTTATGTTGAGACGCTTCATAAGTCCATTTGTCTGGGGATGGTACGCAGTACTTCGCCGATGGCTTGTATGACTGAATTCCGGGATGGCTTGCGTCAGTTCTGCCGTAAATGCCGTTCCCCAGTCCGTGATGAGCACTGCGGGGGCGCCGTCTCGCAAAAGATTTTGTTCGACAAAAAACTTAGTAACTCCTGCCTCTGTACCATTGGGCAGTGCTTTTTCTTCGGCGTAGCGGGTAAGGTAGTCAGTTGCCACGATGATCCACTTTTACCTGGAGATAAAGATGGAAAGATGCCGAGGAGATCCATCCCAATTTGTTGAAAGGGCAGGGATGGGGCGGTATAGGGCTCAGTAGCCCAGCTGGTCTGATCAGCGGCGCCTTGTGTCGCTGGCGCTTACGGCACGTTTTCACGTAGTGAGCAACGTCGTGACCTGTAGCACTTCTCTGGATTCGATGCAACGTGAGCCCAAACCAGACATTACCTGCTGTTGGCTCCCCGTGTAACGCATAATCTCCTGACTGAGGCTTTCAAGCAGAGTAAGAAGCGTAAGGCTTAAGGCAAATGATAATAACTGACGCCTAAACACTGCAGGAGGGGAAGCGACCTTGCCTTCCAAGCAATCGGCTAGGTCTTTCAGCTGAGGATCTGATCGCTGCTGTTGTGCGAAACCGATGGCGCTTACTAGCCACAGAAAGGCGTCGTAGTCATCGTCCTTACGGGGACCATTGACGGGAGCGCGGGATAAGCAGTGTGCGTCGGAATGCTTGCGGTCGGACTTATAGACTACAGTCACGTCGAATTCTCGAAGGCGTAGGCTCCATCGGGTAAGGCGGATGGCGGGGTCTTTCAAATTAGCCAGCCAGCAGAGCCCGTGGCGGCCGCTTACCACCTTGAATGATCAACCGTACAGGTATGAATGAAATTTAGAAGTGGCCCAGATGATCGCGAGGCACTCCTCGGTCGTTGAGTAATTGACATCGGCTTTTGTGAGGAACCTGCTAGCGTAGGTGATTACTTTCTCCTAATCTCGACGAGAACGGCTCCTATGCCCACAGTGCTCGTGTCAGTATAAATTTTGGTCTCGGCGTTTCCATCGAAGTGGCAGAGTACCGGAGGGCACTGCAGGGGCGCTTAAGTTCGTCAAATGCTTCTTCTTGAGGCGCTTCATATTTAAAAGGTACGTCAGCCTCTGTAAGCTGCGTCAACGGTTCGGAGATATGCGAAAATTCCCAGCGAAATTGTCGATAATACGCCTAGCGGCCAAGGAACCTGCGCGCGGCTTTCTAGTCGGCGGGCGGTGGAAAGTGCGCAATCGCAGCCGTTTTTTGAGGGTCAGGGAGAACACCATCCTTACTAACGATATGACCCAGGAACCGCAGTTCTTGGGCGGAAAAGTGGCATTTCTCTGCTTTCAGAGTTAGCCCTGAAGACCTGATAGCTTCTAGCACTGTCCGACGCCTTTATTAGGCGCTCTTTAAAGCCAGAGGAGAAGACAACGACATCATCCAAGTATGCAAAACAAATCTGCCACTTTAAGCCGGCCAGCACAGTGTGCATTACTCGTTGGAGCCTTGGTGGTGCGGAGCAGAGGCTAAATAGCATCACCTTGAACTCGAAAAGGCCGTCTGGTGTGATGAATTCGGTCTACTCGTGATCTCTTTCGTCGACCTCAATTTGCCAATATCCGCTCTTCAGGTCCATCGACGGGAAGTACCTTGCATTGAAGACCGGTCGAGAGTCGTCGATGCGAGGAAGACGGTAAACAGCTTTCTTTGTTATGCTGTTTAGGCGGCGGTAATCGACGCAGAAGCGAAGTGTCTCGTCTTTCTTCTTCATTAGAATGACTGGTGCCGCCCAGGGGCTTTTCGATGGCTGGATCACGTCATCATTAGGCATTTCCTTAACTTGATCACGTATAGCCTAGCGTCGTTCTCGGGGCGATACACGGTAGGGGCTTTGACGTAGCGGTTGAGCGTGTTTTTCTGTGATTATGCGGTGCTTTGCTCACGGAGTTCGCCGTGCCTTCAACGCTGAAGAAAAACACCGGCTGTAGCGTTCATGCAGAGTTCGAATCCGGTCTGTTATACCATTAGGGTAAAGCTGCGTTGACGTCTAACGTGGGCTACTTTGCTCGGTCGGGTGCACCGTTTTCAATTTGGCTGGGGAGGGCGAATGTATTGTTACGAAGCGGCAAGCCGATGAAGACAGGAGACAGAACATGACCGATGACGATGGTAGATGACGTTTAATGAATGTTCGCGGGCCTAGCGGGAGCGCTCCTGCCCGCGCCACTGCCCGTTTCTTCTTTCTTGTCGTCCGTAACAATATTTCGGGTGTCCGTTTAGGAAAGCAATCGTCGTGACCTTGTTCAGGCGCCGGTATTCTTCGGTGCAGTTCCTGACGAGCACTTGAGCCTGCCAATGACTGAAACGGGTAACACCTCTTTGAGACTCTAATTCTTCAATCCAGTAACCTATGACTGTTTCTTTCGACAACCCCTTCCGCGTATTCGACTTCTTTTGTATTCACAGGGACGATGACGCTTGATTGGGGCGGTATGGTCAATTATACGTCGAGGATGTTGAGAGCGACGTGATGCGTCAACGTTATTTTAGCAGGTATGGTTTCCCCGTCGAGAGCTTGATGAGCTTGGATTAGAGGTCGATGGTTGCTCTATGATCATTTAAGAAGTCGATGCACAGAATCACGTCACGGGAACACTGATGTAGGACCTTGAAGCTGGTAGGGCACGTACGTCCATTAAACACCACCCTTGCTGTGCATCGCCCCGACGGCGTAATAAGTTTACCGCCAGAGGTACGGATTAGCGCGCCATCCCAAGTGATCGTCTACTTCTTCAGCTGGGTGGCGAACGCTTTACTTATGACAGAATAGTGAGCTCCGGTATCCACAAAGGCGGAAACCACCCGACTGTCGAACTTCGAGGTCCCTCGTTCGGTCCTCGTATTGCATGTTGGCTTCGGTGTTTGATCTCTGCTTCGTCTTGTGCTGAGGTCACGGCCGGGGCACACCGCTGTCACTTCGCTGGGCGGTAATGTTGGCTTGGAGTATGGTCGCGTTGAGGGCATCTTCATAAGTAATGTCGGTGTCACAGCGGCGTGATCGTTGCTCATCGCCGGCGGAGGAGGGCCTTCGTTAGTTCGCCGTATAGCAACCTCACCTTTAGTTTCCGCTACGGAGGCTTGGAGACATTCCTCGCACATTGTCATTTTAGCTGCGGTCCGGCGATGAATAGCGGGCCCGGTACGTCGATGGGGACCTGAACCACGGCTTGGTAACGTAAACTCACCGCTACGCAGGTAGTTATCGATTTCGTGTTGTCGTTCACCTGGGCAGGGGCGTGGGGCGTCCACTGGAAATCCGCGGAGGCCGATTCGTCGGAACGAGCAGTGGCGTATAATGTGACCCGCCTAACTGCAGTGAAAGCATAATGGCGGGTTTTTCGCAGTCCTTCAGGCGTCGCACTTCCTGTGGCTCGGGGGTCGTTGGTAGGTTTAGCGGGCGGGGGCCAAGGGGAAGCTTTCAGGACCAGTACGGTAGAGGCGACGGCTAGGAAAATCACGTCGGGGCAATGGTCGACGTAATGCTGCAGTTCACTGTCGTTTCTTGTGCTGGAGCGTTCGGAGCTGTCGCTTGAGGAACGCCCAGCGCCTGGTGGACTTCTTCACGGACGACCTCCTCGAGCGTCGCCACCTGGGGTTGTGGGGATGATGGCAGCAATCGGCGGAGCTCCTCTCGCACGATCTCTGGGACGAGGTCCCGAAGGCTTTCTCCGCTCGTAGATGAGCTGCTGTAGGGTCTTGCGCTGACCAGTTGCAGCAGTCGACCAGCTGACCAGTTGCAGCAGTGTCCTAAGTGTAGGATTACACTTAGGACACAGACATAAACACAGGCACACCACCGGCAAACCATTCTTCCTTTCTACCCGCTCTTGCGCCGCGCTCTCGCAGCGCGCTTGTTCTTTTTGTCAAAATATGATTTCTACGGCCACTAAGGTTTGCAGTAATTACTAAATTTTAATTAGATTGCTCCTATTTGCAGTTATCATCCCTATATGTCTTCAGGAAGCTTTGCAATCATTGACCAACCGCGCATTTACTACTGCGCTATTTCTCAAATCCTTTTTAGCACCTATTCTTCGTGGCCTGTGTGTAGCTTAATATTTTCGCAACAAAAGTATCTCGATATGACCACGAATAGGAATCTAAAGCATAACCATTTGTATTTTAATTCTAATTTCAAGGATAATAGTATCACGAATAACGGATGCATTCTTGGGCGACCACTACGCGGCAGTGGATTTTTCGCATCACGATGTCGCTGCGCTAAAATGAAAAATGCGAAATATTAGTGTTGAGCATTTTGGCAGAACGAATAAATGACTCAGCATTCAGTGAATTGAATGTGGGTGCAACGATGCGGACGAAAATAAACGGAGGAAGCTATTTTTTTCTAAAATTCTTCACAAGTTCATTAATTGAAGGTGTTAGTCATCGTATGTGCAGGCTGGTAGCACACACCAGCGCACATTCACTTAGACAAATAATGTTTTCTTAAATTCAATACAGAAGACATTATTGCAGTTTTGACGGGAAAGCGTGCTCCGTTTAATCATGTTCGCACTTGTGCGCACTGTAGCCTTCTGCTCGTGCGCTGCGTTATATGTTCTACGAGATTTACTGTATTGTAGCCATTTATGTGCACATTCGCGAGGCTTCGCTGCGAATGTGTGACCGTCTTATTTCCAAGCGGCCATAGCGGCAGCTGGTTAGAACGCCTCTGATTGACATACAGCTTGTTGCTAGGGCCTTCTGCCAAACCTCCCACCATACTTGATCAGAGCATAGTCTCTGTGTCCAGTCGCCTATTTCAGGATAAAATGTAAGGGCTCGAGTCCCAAGCGACCTAACTTAACACTATCATCGTTATCCTCATTCACGCAGTGATCTGCGCACCGATATTGTCTTCAATTGAGCCCGTTCCTTCATTTTTTCAGGTTTCGGTGATTACGACCCCGACTTTATCGGCTGACGGACAACGCTTTGGCATTAAACACAACTCAAGGACTGGTAAGACCGATGAAATGTTTTATCAGTTTTTTTCAATTATATGTTATCGGCAAATTGCACGTTGAACCAGCTTTCTCCTGTCCCTCGGTAATCCAGCCGTCATACACGAAGTACTGCTTGTCTGCTCCTCACCACAGTCCTCTGTTTTCCTACAGATGTACCAGAGGTCAGCGCGGTGCCGCTTCTTCGCTATTGCTGTTAAGACTGAGGTGTACTGGGGCTATAAAATGCTATGTTTCGAGGTATTAGCTGCCAACGTTTGTACTTGCTGCTGCCTGCAGTTAGGTCATAGCCGTCAGGGAAGGATGAGGTTGCCGTTTCCTTTGATGGCTGCTACGGGTACGTTTCGCGTGCGGTAGCATGCGTACGCACTTTGCTTCTGCCAGGCCCATCTCATTTTTTCCGCATTGGCATGGAGCATCATTATATCATCCATAATGCTCGCTACTTCAATAAAAATGCTTTTATTACCAGGTGAAAGACACGCCTTCTATTATTTACCATTTCTTTTTTAGCGTTAACATACACAGTGAGCACTTGCTAGGCATTTCCCTTTTACAGTAGTTCGTTTGTCAAGTGTTCTGCACCATATGATGTCTTATCCTCCTTTTCTCTAATTGTTGTTCCTCTTCTACAAACACCTACAAACGGTGAGCCTCTCTTGTAAAGGTTCGTCGTGTTTCTCCCACCACTATTAAGCAACCGTAGCCGGTTGTTTATATTACTTTCCATTGTACTTTGTATTGTAGCCGGTTTGGTCTCCGGACATTACCGGTTTGCCGTTCAGATAATAATCTTCACGGCTTCATATGAAAGCTTCATGTCACTATTTCATAGCCTACTTAATGACCACGGTGACTCATTCATTAAAGCGCACGACTGCGGAACCCTAGGAAACGGGATTGAATCCCGCCTGCCTGCCGTATGTTTGCATTTCATGGATCCATTTGGTTGAAATTTCCAGAACCCTCAACGAAGGAGTCTCCCATATATCGAGTTACTTTGGGACAATAAATTCAGGGCACTAAAAGAATCCACATTAGACTTACTCACTCCTTGACTTGTTTTTTTGGAGGCTATCTCCTGTTCAAAATCACCGCACCTACCAAAGAAAAAATTCGCCTTTTCGAGATACTGGCTAGCGACTGCTCTCTCCCGCAGCCCTTATTCGTTTTGCGTTGACCATGAAAAAATGTAGCAATAGAATTCATTTTTAGTGCAGTGTAGTGAAAGACTCATTCTTCGCAGTATTATGCCGCAAGAAAAACTCGAGGACGATATGCGTAGTTACTATTTTGGTAGAAGGTGCAGGGGGCAATAGACGGGCGGTCATTCATGATGAATGATCTGGGATCAATCACATCTCGAAAACAGTTTCATTAAGCTCCATGTTAAACTAATGGGCGGCCAATTTTTAACCTCTCCATTATTGTACTTTGAATTATAGCATAGGCGGTGTTCATTATGAGCTTACAGCTCAGCAGACGGACCGACCGCGCCATAGAGGTTTTCTCTCATGTGCCGACGAATCCACAAACCACTCTAAACATGAAGTATGAGCAGACCCACAATTACCAGCCGGCACGTACTGTCCACCCGAGCACATCTGCTTTTCTTATTGTGCTGCAAAAACTATGCAGGCAATAATTTCAGCATGAACTCTTTATGAAATTCATGATGGTTGCTTTGTCTGTACTGAAGTTGCTGAGCGCGAGCGAAAGCCTGAATGACCAAGAATGTAATGTTGCCAAAGACATTGTTAGCGAAATATTTGGCAACGGCACTAAGCGTGCTTACGTGCGTTAAAGCGATAGCGCCCCATTCCCGCGGTGCAGAAGCTTTGGAGCGATGTTTAACATGCATCCAAGTTTGCTCTGGTGGTATATTTTATTAATATTTGTTATTTAGAAATGACCCAACCATGAACGCCATCACTGAAAGCATAACTGTACACAGCAGAAGCATATGGCTGTAATAAAATTACATCCAAGTAAAAAATTTATGACGAGAGTAGCGCAATCAACACAGAAATTCATGCTCGACTGTGACAATGTCGCTAGCTACGAAAATGTTCACGGACGAAGATAGTCCTGTAAATTATATTTGTAGTGAAATACCGTGATTAAAGGTGTTTATTCGTGCAAAAATTATAGCCAAGTATTTCCTGTAGTATTTCTTTATTTAACTTAGTTTGGTATGCTTCACGAGGAATGGGCGAGCCATATTCGCCAAAAGCTGTCTAAAGCATGCAATACAGAGTACATGCATATGTTCATTTTGGGAACTCATGTCGCAAACTAGCATCCAGCGTGAACACAACATACATGTTATATGCAATTAAAACCGCGCGAGACAACCTATAACGGTCGCTGACAAACTGTTGCGTTACAAGTTGCATATGCATGTCCAGAAAGCTGGCGTCACATCGTTGTCATGCAAGAGTTGTCATGCAAAGAAATTACAACTCTTGCCTGTGTAAAGTGGTGGTTGCATCAAACGCAATAATAAAGTCAGGCATCATGTGTATTAGAGATGTGAAGGTTAATCTGACGCTTCATGAGGACATTCATTTTTGAGGCGGAAACATTTCTAGGCTCAGGAACAAAATCCCGTCCGCGAGAGTTGTGCGCGGGATCTGTGCCTTATGTGTCGCTTGCTAAAATGGATGTATGACAAGGGAAATTACGAACGATAACGATTGATGGGGATTGATAATAAATAAAACTTATGTGATAGATATTGATGAGTTAATTAATAATGATGACTAATAAAATGATCTCAAATTTACTAATATTACTACAGAACGACCAATGTGCCAAAACACCTATTTCTAATGGCTGCAACTGACTGGAAATGAGGAAACATGATTAGCTCTGATTGGTAATGACTACAGTACAGGGGGTCAAATTCTAAAGTTAAAGCTCAGCTACTTTGGTCATCTGATGAGAAGAGAGGAGTCGCTGGAGAAAGATTTGATGTTGGGAAAGGTTGAGGGTCGCCGGAGAAGGGGTAGGCAGCGAACGCGATGGTTAGATGGCATCCTCGAGGCACTGCAGATGAAGTTATGTGATGTCAGGAAGATAGTGAGAGACCGGAAAGCGTGGCGTGACATGGTCCATAGGGTCACGAAGAGTCGGACACGACTGAACGACTGAACTGAACTCACAGTAACTAGACATAACTCAGGATGACTACAGAACGACGAGTATTTAAAACGACGAATTGTAATGGCCGCAACTAACTGGAACTGAGAAACGATGCTAAGCTAAGAGTGGTAACAAATACAATGACTAGGCATAACTCAGCATGATCATGTAAACTCAATACGTTAAATGACATGTAATGGTTGTAAGTGGCAGAAAATGAGTAAACATTCTTAGCTTGGAGCGGCAATGACTCGGCATAACTCATCATGACTGCGGCAAGACCTATATGTCATACGATGACATGTAATGGCCCCTACGTACCTGACATGAGCAAATATGCTTACCTGTGAGTGAAATTATTACAATGACTAGATATTACTCAGCATGACTGGGGAACAACGAGTATGTAAAACGATGAATTGCAATGGCCGCAAATTATTTGCAAATAATGTTTAGCTATGCGAGACAATGACCAAGTACGACTCAGCATGACTGCGGAGTGACCAATATAGCAAATGACGACTTGCAATGGCCCCGTTGACTGGAAATTAGTACATATGTTTACCTATGAGTGGTATTATCTGCATTGAATAGGCATAACTCAGAATCACTAAAGAATAACCAACATGCCAAACTCGATTTGCGATTGCCGCAACTGTCTGGAAATAAGTAAATATACTTAGCTATATGTGGTAGTGACTAAGCGATTAGGAATGGCTCAGCATGACTATGGGACGACCAATATGCCAAACGAAGACTTCTAATTGCGTTAGCTTACTGAGAGAGAGAAATGTAATAGTTATGAGTGATAATGAATACAGTGACTAGCAAACTATGAGATGCAAATAATAAGAGAGGACGGGCAGGCTTTCTTCGTTCTCCTCTTAAGAGATATCTAAGAGACTCCGTGATCTCCTTTCTTTGCCCTTTTCATTGCCTTGTAGCTACCGATGATGTATTTTGGTCAACATGCAAGATAACAAACGGGTTGGCCATTTACGCAGATTTATGTGGAAAGCCTACATGTTTGTAGTAGACCCTGCTTTACAAGGACTTTTTTAATGCGAGAAGGAAAATAAGTAACATTTGCTGTGAAACAATTGCCTCATAAATGCAGAAAGTAGAGTATACATAGAGAAATACCACATATCCGCAAAAGAGCAATAAAATTAGCATAACCGTGTTAAAGATCTCTGTGCGCTTTTAGCGCTTTTTAACGGGGAAATTTTTTTGGGTAGGGGGCCCAGGGGAGACCAATTAGATCAAGCCAATAATCTTATTGCTTCTTGTTCTGCATGCAGGAAAAATATTATATCCATTAACATCTATTTCCGACTTTGTCGCTCTGATATACATTCTGTACTGGATGCATCCTTTTCAGCAGTCTATGCTGATGTGAAATTAGACAATTGAAAACGAAGGAACTTGCAATCGTCGATTAGAATGGGAAGTGGCATAACTGAAATAGCATTGGTGCTTTTTAGCAAACCTGTGTATACAAGCTCAAGCCGGAGCCATCGGGATAATTGCTTTTTTTTAGAATACAGATTTCTTATCGTGCTTTTTTCATTTATAGATCCCCACTTCTAAATTATATAAATGTATAATTTGTCGGAATTCAACATTTCCCTCTTTCGCATGACACGGAGAACACCCTCTCTTTCTCACGGCGAGACCTCATCCTACCCCTCTTGGCCTCCTCCCCCCCCCCGGCGCTGTGGCGGAGAGGGCGGGTGCGAGAGAACAACCCGTCCTTCCCCCTCCCCTTTATTCTAGGCGGACAGCAGCTTCATCCAGAGAGACGACGCCATGTCACCGGAGCGCGCGGATGCTGCTACGACAGCTAGGAAGAACATTGGGCATTCCCAATAAACAGCTTGGCTTGCAGGCTGTGTCTCGCTGTGTCGTTCTTCACGACCACGGCTGTGGTCAGAGCTAGCGGTGTTGCTTCGCTTCTCAGAGCGGAGTCAGAGCCCCGTGAGAATCCCCATAAAATGGCGCCCAACGTGGGGCACCACTGGCAGTCCAGTTGGGGAGGCTAGCTCACGAAGAGTGGTGGAATTCCACGCAGTAAGTCATCCGAGTTTATCATGAGGCATTGGTTCTAGGAATAGCAGGGGGGAGTTACTAGTTGAGTTTGCAGAACGCAATAACTGACGAATCATGAATACCTTCTTCAGCAAACGGAAGAACCGGAAATGGACATGGAAAAGTCCGAACGGGGAGACTAAAAATGAAATCGACTTCATAATGTGTTCAACCCCCGCCATTATGCAAGATGTAGAGGTAATTGGAAAGTGCGATGCTGTGACCACAGGATGGTGAGGTCCTTAATTACCCTAAATCTGAAGAAGGAACGCAACAGATTAGTAAGAAAGAAACCCATCAACGAATTAGCAGTGAGGGGGAGGGAAGAAGGGTTCAGGATCTCGCTACAGAATAGGTATTCAGCTCTAACCGAGGTTGGCGACATTACCCTAGAAGCAAGGAACAATAATTTCAGAGATATCATTACTGAGTGCGCGGTAGAAGTAGGCGGTAGGACAGTTAGAGAGGATACCGGTAAGCTGTCTAAGGAGACGAAAGATTTGATTAAGAAACGCCAGAGAATGAAAGCTTCCAATCGAACAGACCGGATCGAAATGGCCGAGATATCGAAGCTAATCAATAAGCGCAAGGTGGCCGATATAAGGAAGTATAACATGGAGAAGATTGAGCATGCTGTAAAGAACGGGGAAAGCCTTAAAGCGGTAAAGAAGAAATTGGGCATAGGCAAAAACCAGATGTATGCGATAAGGGACAAGGCGTGCAACGTCATCACGAATATGGATAAGATAGTCAAAGTAGCCGAGGAGTTCTATACAAATCTCTACAGTAGCCAAAGTAGTCAGGACCGTAATGAGTTTGGCGGTAGGGAAAAACATTCAGACGTTCCATCAGTGACGAGGGACGAGGTCAAGAAAGCATTAGAAACTATGAAAAGGGGGAAATCAGCTGGAGAGGATCAGATAACTACGGATTTGCTGAAGGACGGGGGAGGGGGGGGATATCGTGTTAGAAAAACTGGCCGCCTTGTATACGCAGTGCCTGGTGTCATCGACGGTACCGGAGCCATGAAAGAATGGAAACATTATCCTCATTCATAAGAAAGAGGACTCTAATGACCTTAAAAATACAGACCAATCAGCTTACTGTCTGTTACGTATAAGGTATTTACTAAGGTAATCGCTAATAGAATCAGGACAACCTTAGACTTCAATCAAGCAAAGGATCAAGCAGGGTTTCGGAAACGGTACTCTACTATCGATCATATTGTAAAAGAAGGCTAGGTCGAGACGGCGAGGTCGTGACGGCAAGGACAGCGAAGCCTTGTCTAGCGTTTTAATCCGATCACGAACCCAGGCGCGCGCCGGAGCCAGCGCCGCGGGACAATGATGATGGCATGTACAAATGAAAGAAGGTCCACAGAAGGCTCACACAATCTGCCCGGGGGGTCGGAAGGGGCCAGCCTGGCCGCTCCTAATTAACCGATGTACCGCGGCGCACAAACGGTTTCAAGCCAGAAACATGAACAATTTCAATTCCACGGTGGCGTCGGTCGGCTGGGGGATCAACAGGCGTGACTTTGTAGTTAACTGGAGAAGTTTGGCTGATGATCTGGTAGGGACCAAGGTAGCGATGGTGGAATTTGTCACTAAGGCCAGGGGTGCGCAGTGGTGTATAAAGCAGTACTTCGTCACCGGGACGATAAGAGACCACGCGATGTGTAGAATCGTAGCGACTCTTGCGGTCTTCCTGGCATGCTGCTGTGTTTAGGCGGGCAAGATGACGGCATATGGCCACACGAGATAAGAACTGGGTAGGAACTTATGTGGAGTAGTCGGGCGTAGAGAAGAAGGAAGCATCGAGAATTGTAGTGGGAGGACGGCCATAAACGAGGAAGAATGGAGAATAACCGGTAGTCCGCTGTACTGCTGTGTTATAGGGAAAAGTGACGAATGGTAGAATCGTGTCCCAATTTCGATGATCCGGTGTGATGTACATGGAGATCATATCCGATAAGGTGCGGTGAAATCGCTCAGTCAGACCTTTAGTCGGGGGCTGGTAGCTTGAGGCACTTAGGAGCACCAGAGGAGCGCCATGACGCAATAGAATTGATCGCAAAAAGAAATTTGCTACTTCTTGAGCCGTAGCGGTCGGTACAGGTGCTGTCTCAGCGTAGCGTGTAAGGTTGTCGACAGCTGTCATAACCCAATGGTTACCCCCATCGGAGAGAGGTAGGGGACCATATAAGCCGATGCCGACTATGTCGAATGGCGTGGCTGGACAGGGAACAGGTTTTAGAAGGCCAGCGGACGAAGACGTCGGCCGTTTGCGACGTTGGCACAGAGGGCAGGATGCGACGTATGTGGCAACGCAGGAAGATAGGCCAGGCCAAAAGAATCGTTATTTCACGTGGTCGTAGGTTTTGTCAACACCAAGGTGACCTGCAGTAGCGTCATTGAGGAGAGCCGCCAGTATACGTGGGCGAAGCACACGCGGCACGACTGGGATCCAGCGAGTTCCATCAGGGCAATATACGAAGCGGAGTAGGATGCCATCTTCGAGCTTAAAATTGCGAAGTTGTCGGCGAAGCCGAGCATTGGGTGAGTCCGAAGCGCCAATAAGGCGGTCGATGATGGGTCGGCAGTAGGCATCGGCTAATTGCTGTGAGCGGAGAGCGTGTTTGTTCTCGAAGTCGTCAAATGAAACTGTTGTGATATACGTCGGGGAAAGAGATGGTCGGCTGTGGTCATAGGTGGAAATGCATTGGGAAGAAAAACAGCAAGCCGATTCCAAAAATGGACAGCGAGAAAGAGCGTCGGCGTCTTGGTGTTGGCGACCTGATTTATAAGTGACGTCGAAATTGTATTCTTGCAGGCGTAGAATCCAACGGCCAAGCCGGCCTGTCAATTTTTTGAGCGAAGACAACCAATGAAGAGCATGGTGATCGGTCACAACTGTGAAATGCCGGCCATATAGGTAAGGGCGAAATTTTTGGACAGCCCAGACGACGGCAAGGCACTCCTGCTTGGTAATGGTGTAGTTTTTCTCCGCTGGAGTTATAGTCCGATTGGCGAAGGCAATCACTGTCTCACGCGAAGTTGCATCGCGCTGCAGGAGTACAGCTCCAAGACCGAGACCACTGGCATCAGTGCGCAGGATGGTTGGAGCACTATCACTGAAGTGGCCAAGAACAGGGTCTGATTTGAGGCCGTGCTTCAGATTATTAAAAGCGGCTTCGCACTGTTCAGTCCACACGAAAGGGCACGTGAGGACCTCATTCAGGCGCGTCAGATGGTCGTTAAAAGTTGACGAAAAGGCGATTTTTAATCTGAAGTTTCTGAAAGACATCATCCTCTCGTTGCCGCCGCTGATACTGTTTTGCCTCCTCAGTGCGAAAAACTGCTTACCTTTGTTTCTCACCACATCACTGACGGGGACGTACTCATCGCACCATCTTATCGTCATCTTGCACGCGGTGTCGCCTTCCCGTCTAGTCTTGTGAGGTTCTGCAACGGCTCAGCGACAGTAGCGGCCACTAACACTTCACGTGAATCCCTCGTGCTCCGAAAAGGAACTTCTCTCCCCTGCATGGTGGATGTTCAACCTTTGTCCTTGATGGTGCTCACCGCCCCTCTGCCTCAGCGCCGTGTTTCGCCAGACGTCTCTCTTTCTGTTCTCACAAAGACTATTAACCCTAACCTCACGCCGAACCAACGCCAAGAACTGCTGACATTGCTTCGACACCACCAAGCCATTTTTGATGCCACTTCCCCACCACTGGGACGGACTAGTGTTGCGCACCATCGCATCATTACTGAAGGTAACTCTATCGTTCGCCGATGGCCTTATTGGGTTTCCCTCTCTGAACAAAAAGTAATTGAAGAAAACGTAAATGACATGCTCCATCGCAATATTATTCGTCCCTCGACAAGCCCATGGTCCTCCCCAGTAGTGTTAGGTAAAAAAAAGGACGGCTCGGTACGGTTTTGTGTTGATTTCCGGGCACTCAACAAAATTACCCAGCACCTCCACCACTTGTAAAAGAAGGCTAGGTCGAGACGGCGAGGTCGTGACGGCAAGGACAGCGAAGCCTTGTCTAGCGTTTTAATCCGATCACGAAACCAGGCGCGCGCCAGAGCCGGCGCCGCGGGACGATGATGATGGTATGTACAAATGAAAGAAGAAGATCATGGCATGTACAAATTAAGGAAGGTCCACAGAAGGCTCAATATCCATACCATCAATCAGGTGATAGAAAAAGGCTCGAAATATAACCAGCCCTTATACATAGCATTCATTGATTACGAGAAAGCATTTGACTCAGTTGAAACCTCGGCGGTGATGCAGGCATTGCGAAATCAGGGGGTAGACGAGCCGTACGTGAAAGTGCTGGAAGATATATACAGTGGCTGCACAGTAACCGTAGTTCTGCATAAAAAAGTACAAAATTCCTATAAAGAAAAGTGTTAGGCAAGGAGACACAATCTCCCCTGTACTATTCACAGCTTGCTTAGAGGAAGTATTCAGAGACTTGGAATGGGAGCAGTTAGGTATAAGGGTAGATGCAGAATACCTCAGTAATCTGCGATTTGCTGATGACATTGCCTTGCTATGCAACTCGGGAGATGAATTACAAATAATGATTGATGGCCTAGACAGGATAAGTAGAAAGGCAGGCTTGAAAATCAATATGCAGAAGATTAAGGCAATGTTCAACAGCCTCGGGAAGGAACAGCAGTTTACATTAGGTACCGGAGTACTGGAAGTAGTAGGCGAATATGTCTACTTAGGACAGGTAGTAACCGCAGATCCGGACCATGAAAAGAAAATAACAAGAAGAATAAGATTGCGATGGAGCGCATTTGGCAAGCACTCGCAGATTGTCTAGCAGCTTACCGGTATCGCTAAAGAGAAAAGTATATAACAGTTGCATCTTACCTGTACTCACTTATGACGCTGAAACGTGGAGGCTGACCATGAGAGTTCTACTTAAGTTGAGGACAACCAAGAGGGCTATGGAACGAAAAATGGCAGGGGTAACATTAAAAGATTCGAAGCGTGCAGAGTGGGTCAGAGAAATAACTCAAGTTGCCGACATTCTAGTGGAAATTAAGAAGATGAAATGGACATGGGCAGGACATGTAGTGCAAAGAGAGGATAACCGATGGTCGCTTAGGGTAACAAACTGGATTCCAAGGGAAGGAAAGCGTAGCAGGGGGCGGCAGAAAGTTAGGTGGGCGGATGAGAATAAGAAGTTCGCAGGGGTCAAGTGGATGCAGCTTGCACAGAACCGGGTTAAGTACAGAAATATGGAAGAGGCCTTCGCCCTGCAGTGGGTATATTCAGGCTGATGATGATGATGAAGGCATCCGACGGCGGCTGGGCGATCCTGGCCGGTATGTGAAGCCTAGCCCGATGGTAGGGGCTTCAGACCACTATTGCGATACGCCTCGAGTAAAATCGCAGGTGTGGTCCGCTGAACGAGTCTTTCTCAAGGAGTTCCTTAGCCACTCGTCAAGCTACTGCCGGTTGCCGATGCTACCGTTTACACCCGCTAGGGAAAGAAGGCCCTTTGGTTCAGCCCACGGTAAAGTGCCCATTTGTCCACCTCTTTTGGCACCCACAGCCAGCGAAATCGCTGAAGAATTGTCAAATGCTGCGTATTTGAAATCAGGCGCACGGCCACTCGGTGGGCATGGCTACAACACCCACAGTCAGGGCGATGGCTGAAAGAAGGGGGAGTGCTCCGAGTGTCAGATCGTACACATAGCAGCGCCAGCGGCGTCGGCTATCTGTGCAGCTTGAGCTGACGATGGACAAACGCCAGAAGTGTGAGTTCGTGCGAGCGGATAAAAGGGAAGGCAGTTCTTTCCGCGATGTTACGTGCGGAAGATAGGTGAAATCGCCGAATGTCAACCGCAAGCCCAGGAGACGTCTCCTGTGAAGTTATCCAGCGCGTGTCGATACAGAAGCCGGCGACTTTCCTTTACGCGAGGCCGGTGCTGAGCACGTTCAGAGGGACCGAGCCCGCTGATCGACTGGCCTTATTTACGACACCGGCACTCCGGGTGTACGTACTGGCCACGCCGTTTGCGTTCAGGCGGCGAGAGCGGCGAAGGCGAAGTTTAGACGGCGCGCCCTGTGGCTGCGCCAGCGCAGAAAGCGAGCTCGAAGTGGAGAAGAAGGAGTGGTTCCTGCACGCGGAGGGACGGAGCCTGCTGCCTTGATATACGACGTGCGGGGAGTCGGCGCGGTCGTAGGCGGACGTGCCTGCGGCCCGCAACCGGATGGCGGGCCATCGGACTTCGCCCCCTGTTCATCCCCGTGACGGCAGCGGCGGGGATTTTTGCGGCCTGCGCGCGGGGCCAGCCAGGCGCGAGGGCGGCCGTCCCTGCTTTGGCCGCCTGTCCTGCGGTATGGACCTTCTGAGGAATCACCGATGAATCAGCCGTGCACCTTCAAAGGGGAAAACGGCGCCCAGGGGGAGGTCACGATTAAAGGAGGAAGTGTGTGAGAATTCAACATTTCCATCTACTGCAGCACAGCGAACACCCTCTCTTTCTCTCGGGGAGTGACCTCCTTCCCTCCCTCTCATCTCGGCGGACAGCAGCTTCACCCAGAGAGAGGACGCCGCATCTCCGGAGCGCGCGGATGCTGCTACAACAGCGAGGAAGAACATTTGGCTTTCCCAATAAACAGCTTGGCCAGCAGGCCGTGCTTCGGTGTGTCGTTCTTCACGGCCACAGCTGTGGTCAGAGCTAGCGGTGTTGCTTCTGTTCTCAGAGTGAAGCCGGATTCCCGTGAGAATCCCTACAGATTGTAAAAGCGACAACCTTTATTTCTGCAACTTCATGACAAACGGCTATAGGATACTCAAGAGTCCTTTGCGCTGTAGTCTGCGTTGTAGCTGGTGACAATGACAGTGAGTGTTGTCCTCACTCAAGGATTGGTTACTCACAGAAGACGACATCTTGCTTTGTCAGTGACCCATAGCCATTGCGGTGCCGAAATTGTCATTGTTCGATAAGACTAATAAAGGATAGTTACCGAGAGCGAAATGAAATTGGTTGGAATAGTTGACTGCGTCTAAGGAAAGGCACGTGAGATAGAAGAGAAAAAAGAGACACAAGGCAACACACAGTACAGTGGTGTGTTTAGAAGAGAGGCAGAACATACGACGAAGCCAATAACAATAAAGAAGAAGAATAAAGTTGGCGTATAAAAAGAAGTGGTGACGTGGACAAAGTAGGACCGGATTACGTTAGGCCGTCACCTCCGATCGGTATTCGACCCTGAGGCATTTCGGTCAGCCATTGCACGCGCCTTTCATAAGATTCACTCTTTTATCCCTCCCTCTCTCATTCTGCACCTCGCATTGACTCACACTTCGTTATTCCTAAATACTATAGAGCATCACTGAAGCATCTCTATATGCTTGGCAAGGGGTGTGTCACGCTCTCGGTAATCATCGAATGTCATCACTGGGTACCCCCTAGGAGCACGCGGTGGCAGCTCGCGTTTCCTTCTCTGGGAGGAAACTGGACGGACTGACATAGGGGCTTCGGCGGCTCCCTTTTAAACTCTTGTCGACGATGCCTTGTGCGCAGGGTCAGAGTCCGAAACAAAACACACACTGTGTAAAAAGTAGTTCACTCACAAAGGAAAGCACACGTAGACGCACCACACTTTAGCACTGCATGGCCGCCATCTTAGGTTTTAAAAATCTAACGCAGAACAAAAACAACTGTCACGTACGCCATAACTTGGGTTCTTCTGGAAGTCACATTGCAGGAAAAAATATACGGATATACAAAGGAAGTTCTAGACTATGGACGTAGTAGGGGTGAGTTTGAGTGGGGAGAAGTAAGCGGACAAAACAAGCAGCATGTACTCTTCCGCTAGAACATGAAGAGAGTTGGAGCTTACTCAGAGAAAGCTATGCTGTTCTAAGGCAACGTGCACGTGCGCGTTCTTGCACGCCCGACCGACGGTCACAGACACGGGTCCCGTTAACATATGAGGTTTACAGAGCAGTTCAGCGTGTGCAATAAGTTGAAAATAGGCAGATTAATGGATGCCACCTATTTTTACACTGCCCCCACATTCAGAATATTGTCGCATAATAATTTAGACCCACAGAAGGCGGTGCACTGGCCTATACTATGCACGAGTAAGCTTACGGGACAAACATGATCATTATATAAAATTGACACACAAGTCGGCCTACGCCTATGATACAGCATTTGGATGTCAATACAGTGAATATCATGCGAAAGGATCTATAAACTGATAAGATAATTGACTCCCACGTTTTTCTTACCCTATATAAGCTCGACACTGAATTGATGCTCTTGGAGCAGCAAGCTCTAGCGCAGGATCCTACTGTTTAGTCGCTTTGCCCATTGGTGGTGATCCGGTTGGTGATCCGTCTGAACAAGGAAGGACACCCCGTACAGGTAGGTGGAAAACGTCTGAACCCCCGAAAATAATTCTAAGCACTCTCGCTCGGTTGTGCTGTACGTTGATTTCCTGGGGAGCAACGTTGTACTAGCGTAAGCTATCAGGGGAGACATCACGCCATGTTCCTGCATTAGCACCGCGCCAAGGCTGGCGTCAGAGGCGTCCGTGCGCAGAACGAACTTTTTTGGAAAGTCTGGGAGTCGTAATATGGGAAGGGTCGAAACTCGCTGCTTGAGTTCTTCGAAGGCTTCCTGTTGGACCGGCGTCCACTTTACGACGTTGCTCTCATCCTTCCTCGTACGCTGGGAGAGGGGTGTATTTATTCGAGCCTAGACGGGAATGAAGTCGCAATAATATCTACTTAAACTGAGGAATGATCGTGCCTGACGCTTTGTTCGAAGGTTTGGTGCCGCATGAATCTTCTCCAGCGTTTTCCCAAGTGGCGCCAGTTCACCTATACCGATGCGATGCCCGAGGAACTCGATGTTCTCCATCCCGGACTCGCATTTGATGTGTCGCACTGTCAGGCCGGCTGCCTGGATCCTTGCATACAGCTTTCATAGCGAAGAGAGATGATCTTCTCTGATAGCGCTGGCAACTAGGACATCGTCGTAATAGTGTTGCACTCTCGTAATTCCTTCCACAACGCTCTGCATCAACTTCAAAAATACTGCGGGGGCTGTCTTTAGGCCAAAGGGCCTAAAACCAAATTGGACAACCCCGCAGTTGTTGACAATGTACTCTTGGGCTTGGATTCTTTGGCCAACAGTATTTGCTAATATTCTATGAAGAAGTACACCTTGGAGAAGTATTTCTTCTCTCTGGCTGTAGCAAAGACCACGTCAGTTCTGGACATGGATTCCGGTTCGGCAACCAGGACGTCGATCAGGCGCCGGAAATCGATGCAAAGCCGGTTCGTGCCGTCTGATTTCTTCACCAAAATGACTTAATAGTTGTAAGGGGAGTGAGATTTCTTGATGATTCGAAGTTTCACCATCTGCTGCACCTCTATTTCGACACCTTGGCTCGTCGCAAATTGAAGGGGATATTGCCTTACGTGTACCAGAGTGCTGGTGGTGAGCTAAAACAGACATTCAGCCCAGTGAGTATTTGCCGGAATGTCGGAGAAAATGTGGGTGTAATCTGAAATTACACCTCAAAGCTGCCGTCGTTCATCCACCGTCAAGCTATTAAAAAGCTTCACTTCTTGTTTGCCCTGTGAATGCTGTCAAGCCGGAACAGGAATAGCGCCATCACTGTCCAATTCAGTGATGCTGCAGACCGCTTGGCATACCCTTTCTCTCAGCATCCGACTGTTACTGCTGCTACTCCGTTTGCTTAGCATTTGGTTGCTGATGTTCTGTCTTTGTAAGATAAAGAAAATCTGATGTTTATGTTTCTTGTTGTTTGTTCACAGAGAATGAAAACGTTTTATTTAAAAAATTGTTACCGTCACCGAGGCGAGAAAGAACTTGTTCAACCAGGCCTCAGTTTGGAGGCTATATATGTAGGGCTGGACAGGGATGTGCAGTATGTTGCATATCGCGCAGTAGGCAGAGTGATGCTGTTGGTGGTACTTTGTTTAAAAGCCGCTGCGACGGTCATAGTGACCGCTCATGTTGAATGGTATCTATCTCTGTCTGCGGGAAAGGCAAGCGGATTACGCATGCCTTTCCCGCATGCGTAATCCGCTTGCCTGCAGGCGAGATGGTGAATCAGCTCAAATTCCGCAATCCCGGTATAACAAGGGGCCTCCAGAGAAGAGTGGAGATTATCTCGAAAATGGTGATTGTGTATTAGTTTTGAAGTGCCTTAGCCATTAAATATTCTGTAGTTTGTTTCCAAATTTGTTTCTATAAACATTCCTTATTCGCTTATCTTTGCATGTTACGTGCATTATGTACTATCGCGCTCAGTATGAGCTACACCGCGCGAGCGCGTGGCCGACCGCTTAGCATGGTTGTACAGTTGCGCCGATTGTGCCGTGTTTTCGACCTAGTAAAGACACTGTAGCTGTTAAGCAACTTCGCATCACCACCACTTGGTTGATTTCACCTTCATCTTCAACCAGCCTTGTTTTGATATCGGTTTCAAAAAGAATTACTGGCCCGTCTCGGTCCGCACAGTCGGCGTTATCTGGTATTCCACTTTTCGCTTCGTCATTTTACTTATTAGAAAATGCTAGACTGAAGCGCTGCAGACTTATATGCGTCTAAGGGTATGCAGTAGAGCCCAGTAAAAGCAATACGTTTGCCAGTTCAAACAATATCTCGGGTGCAGGACAGTGAGCAGTTGAGTATAGTTGTGCTGCTGTTGAAACAGTACACCCAACACAAAATAGCGGAAACTACTCGGAGATCAAATAAGACTGCGAACAGTATCACGCAGGCTTATAGGGATGAACACCGCATCAGTGACGCTCCACATAAACGGCACTCTCGAGCAACGACTGCAGCTGAGGACAAACGTAACCTTCACGCCACGCGGCGAGTCGCTTCAGCACTGCCAAAGAGATAGGTGCTGCCGCCGGTGTGTCTATTAGTGTGTCAATAGTGAAACGCAGCGCTAGCGGAAGGAAATCTGCACAGTCATATGGCAGCGCAGAGGCCGCTCCTGTCAGACGCTAACAAGACGACCCGACAGTTCGCAAGCGAGCACGCCAGCTGGACCACCGACGACTGGAAATTGGCAATATTTCCTGAAGTGTCAACATTCACAATGGGCTGGGATCAAAGGCAAAGAGTGTGACGCCCGGTCATTTCCCGTCAGAACCCCTGTTACGCGCATGAAGTGGCATCAAGCGGCTGCACTGCGGACATTGTGTGAGAAGCTGTGTCGAGAGATGGTCTTGGTGTCGAATCATATTGACGGACGCCTGACATTGGCAATATATAGTGACATACTTTAATAAGTGATAATACCTTACGTGTTAGATGGTCCTTTTTCTGATGGCCATTTCTTCTTCCAACTCGACCTCTTACCTGTGCACACCGCGCAATTGTTAAGAAGCTTCTTAACGAGCGGGGTGTGCAGTGTCTGCAGTGGGTGCCCAAAGGTGCCGACCTCAATTATCGAAAATGTGTGGGGAAGAATGAAAGTTCGGCGCTGTAAAAGAGGACTGCACAGATCATCCGCTGATGAGCTATGGAGCATAGTAGAAGAGGATGGATATGCATTCAGATTGATTGATATTTCTTGAATAATCTATACGCGTCGCTTCCGTCGAGGATGCAGGAAGTCATTGCCGTTCAATGACCATGACCCACTACTGAGGAGGGACGAAAAACCGATACTCTTCTTTTTCTTCTGCTTTCTGAGTGTTCACAGTTTTGTACTTTCTGGTTTCATTTTATGTACAAACATTCAGTTGTCAATGTCAAAAGCTCCCTATACTTTAGTTGCTTCATTGCTTTTGTATATATGTTGCAGCTCTGATTTACCTGCCTCTAATCTGAATTTCGATACATTTCTTCCACTTTTATTTTCGCGCCAAATTCGTGCGTTTCATCCATCTCCTAATGAGGTTTTAACTCACCTTGTATTATATTGTTACGTAGCGGCAAGCCGATGAAGACAGGAGACAGAACATGACCGATGACGATGGTAGATGATGTCTAATGAATGTTCGCGGGCCTAGCGCGAGCGCTCCTGCCCGTGCCACTGCCCGCTTCTTCTTCCTTGTCGTCCGTAACATGACCCGCGGCCACAGAGCGATCGTCCCGATCGTAGACGAGGAAGTTTAGCGATGTTAATGATTTTATGGCATGGTGATGGGCACGTCTGGATGCTTGAAGAAGAAGAGGAAGAAGGAAGAATAGAACGGCTTGCCGGTACGGTGTCTGATGCGTGGGTGATCCGTCTCCCTTGGAGCTGTCAACCGTCCGTCACCAGAGTCCATGGGACCGATGGCTCGAGGTCACGTCGGGCAGCTTGGGCGGGGGTTGCGTGTTCGTGTCCATCGGTTCCTTCGGGTCATTCGGGTCTTTCGGGTCCTTCGTCTCGGTTCTGATTGGTATTACTGTTCTCCTTGTCTTCAGGTCCGGGCTGGGGGCTGGGCGGTGGTAATTGTTCAGGTCTGGGCTTGAAGGGCTGGGGCGAAGCTGCTCGGAGATGTCCCTGAGCCCTCGGTGATGGCCCCAGCTTGAAGATGGCGTCGATGCTCCAAGACGAGGATGGGGATGCCGTACGCCGCACCTCCAACCAAATGTTACGAAGCGGCAAGCCGATGAAGGCAGGAGACAGAACATGACCGATGACGATGATAGATGACGTTTAATGAATGTTCGCGCCACTGCCCGCTTCTTCTTCCTTGTCGTCCGTAACAATATGTTTACTTTCGGGGTAGCTGTTTTAGAGTAGTTGGCTTCCATAATTCCGATCATTATGAGTATGCTGTGGCGACAAATGTGCCGGCCTCTGGCATCTTGATATTTTGATATGCCTTCTGACTCAGCCATACAAAGCGACTGCTTCCTTGTTCTTAGAGGGCGGGAATTTATGTGGTGGTGGTGGTGGTAGTGGTGGTGTGTGTGTGTGTGTGGTCGTCCGACAGTCAGACTGCAGTCCATCAGCGAGGTTGATTGAGCAATGTCAGCACTTGAAACTCTGGACTCGAATTCGACACTCAGAGACGAACTGGCGCATGGGCGTACGTAACATAATCTTTTTTACGAGCTATGACCTGCGTGTATACAATGCCAAAAATAATTCAATTATTCTGTGCTTCAAACGTGCACTTGACGGAATAAAGCCACAGACCCATATTAGCAAATGCAGAATAAACAAGCCCGACATTTATTTTGGAAATGTCAGCACTGAAGCATCGCTCATCCCTGGACTAGCATATCTTAAAAACATTATTCATTCGCTATACGGACATGAATTCGAGGCGTTAGGACTATACCGGACGCTACCAGCCGCTCTACGTGCACGACAGGCAACTCGGTTACGGAGACCGTAATTCGATCTGTTTTAATTCATTTAGCAATGTATTTTGTACCGAATTTTTGTTTGATGATATCAGTTGTGCGCTGGCATTTTAATATTTATGATAATTTGAAATGTAGGTTTTGCGATAACTACGAAATTGATTTAAAAATTAAGGTTAAATTATTGCTGCATTGATCGATAATTCATTACCAAATAGGCTTGCACAATAAACTTCTTGACAGATATTACTGCAAAATGTCAAACGATGACGAGGAAAACACACGGTAACCCTATTTGAAGCACGGGAGTAATTGCTCTTGTGTATCCGCCCAAGCGCAACCGTACGTTTATTATAGAGCATGGGTAAATATTCCATGGAAAGTGTTCCTTTTATGCCGCTACCCATGTTCTGTAATTTCTAGGTCCTTGTTCTTATCAGACTTCTATAATACTGACAGATATGTCTTATAAGTTGCAAATTAATACATACGTGAGCAGAAGTGGGCCCAAGCTAGATGAGATACGGACATGTACTATGAATTGTGTGCACTCGTCTTTCACATATCTGGATATAAAAGAACCGATATTCAGACGAGAAAGCCTTTAATTCGGTGGAAACCTCAGGGGTCTAAGGCATATTGCGAGCTCAGGATTTAGGTGAGCCATATGTGAAAGTACTGGAAGATATCTATAGTGATTACGAGCATAGTTCTGTATAAAGAAAGTGATAAAATTTCAATTAAGATACATATGTTAGGCAAGGAGAAAAGCTCTAGCCAGCGCTATTTATAGCTTGATTAAAAACAGGAATTTCAAATAGGTAGCGAAGAGTTGGAAGTGGTAGGCGAATATGTCTACTTAAGACAGGTAGTGACCGCGTATCGTGACCAAGAAAGGAAAATAACTAGGAGGATATGATTGGGAAGGAGTAAACTTAGAAGGCACTGAAACAGTATGACTAGCAGCTTACCGGTATCCTCATAAGAGAAGTGTATAACAGTTGCAGCCTACTAGTACTGATCTATGGGACTGAAACATGGAGGTACACGAAAAGGGTTCGGCTTATGTTGAGGACAACACAGAGGGCCATGGAATAGAAAATTTTAGGTCTAGCGTTAAGGTATAGGAAGCGTGCAGAGTGGGTCAGAGAAATAACTCAAGTTACTGATATTCTAATCGACATTAAGAAGAAATGGGCGGGGCGTGACATGTACTTCAAAGAGAAGATAACTGATGGTCTCTATGAGTAACCAATTGGAATCCAAGGGTATGTAAGCGTAGCAGGGAGTGGCAGAAAATTATGTGTGTAGTGGAGATTAACTAATTGACAGGGGTCCCGCGGATGCAGCTACGAAAGGGCGTGGTTTATATAATGAAAACGGGCGGGTCCTTCGCTCTACAGTAGGTATGGTTCGGCTGATGCTACTGCTTCTGCTGGTGATGATGATGAGCCTGATCAGGACAAGTGATACGTCCTCATATGATGAGAGAAGGGATATATTTCACGTTGCAAATTTATGAATTTAAATCAAGGTCATGCCTGGAAGGGGCGGCACGGTGGCATACGGTTCCACGCAGCATACAAAACGGTCAAATCAAGCGTGGAGTACATGTCGAAGAGCAAGCGGGACGTCAAGCCCAGCTGCTTGATGGGGACTGCTAATATACTGTGGTGGGTGGCATCGCTACCTGAAGACTACAAGAGCACCTTGAGGTGGTGCAAGATGGTTCTCAGGATGTCGCCACTGCACCAAAATTGCCTCGCGTGTCGCTTTACAAAAGGCTCCGGTGCACCCGGACCCCGCCTATAACCGGTCGATGCTGACTAGCGCGCTTATCGCGCCCTGGATGTAAAAATGTAAGCCCGCACTAAAGAGAAAAATGCGCTCTTCTTGCCCGGTGTGCACTTCTAGTGCTAGCGCTCTTTGTGGAGTGTACTCGGGTATTGATCTACAAGCGCACGCTTCTAGCGTCGCCCGTTGTGAACCATTGGTTAAAGCGGTCCACTAGCATTGGTCTGCGAGATCTCGTTGGCATGTGCGCTTGAAAAGCTTGTATTTTGTCATGCGTCCTTGTGGAGAAGCCCATTCACATCCTGAAGGAAATAGGGTCTTGGCGTTTTGCCTTCATAGAAATATCTCAAGATACTAGTACGCCTCTGTATAGACTATGTGTGCCCAGCATTCTGGATATGTCTGAGGACTGTCGCATATGAGGTAGAATTAGCTGCTGTGGCTACGTTTGAACAGAGACGGAGTGCAGAACAGACTGTGTAGTTTGAGATATAAGCACTACGAATGCATTGTGGACAATACTTTAACTATTTTATCACTCGAAGAGTCTTTAATTCCACGATTAAAATGGCGACGAAACTTGCACGATGCAAATGGCCGCCTGCATATTACATTGGCTTGAAGGTCGATATGGTTACATATATGCCATCTCTGAAGGCAGAAGACGAAGATCACGAACAGAGACAGAATACGAAGTGAGAGCAATGGTTGGTGCTAGGAGAAGGTTGACGCGGCTGTGTTTCTGTGTGCTCTGTCATCTTGGACGAACCTACTTGGACTAACACTGCCACATATAATCTCGGTGGAGGTGTCTAAATATCCCCGTGTGCACAGATAAGTCCATTTAAGCAGTCAAAAGCTGGATTTGCGCAGTAGCCGCTACCAACCTGAGGTCACAGCGTCAACGGCCACTATGACCTCTGAGGCAACTCCTCGGCTCATCTACTCGTTCTCCTGAAATTCCGCCACCCTTCCCTCTTTAATGGCGAAGACAATACAGATGTTGACGATTGGCTGGATGAATACGAGCGCTGAAGCAGGAACAGTCATTGGGACGCGGCCATCGTGCTGGCGAATCTCATTTTCTATTTGGCGGGAACCGCTCGCACGTGGTTTCAAAATCATGAACAAGATCTGGTGAACTAGGAAATTTGCAAGCAAAAGCTTCACAACTTGTTCGGAAAGCCCATTGGACGGGCTCCAGCAGCCAAAACTGAACTTTCGTCTCGTATGCCCAAATACCCCATGGAGTCCTACCTTGCATACATTCAAGACGTGCTCGCGTTGTGGCGCGAGGCGAACGGTGCCTTGCTGGAAAGGGAAAAGGTAGGGCACATCCTCAAGTGCATCGCAGATGACACGTTCAACATCATTTTCTGTATGCATTGCTCTACCGTCGACTCGGTTCTTCAAGTTTGCAGAAGATTTGAGCAGGCTAAACAATGACGTTTTGTACATTGCTTTGATCGCGTTCCAAACACGACAGCAACATCATCCTGCTATGATCTGGCCCCTCTGCAACAGCCTTCTCATTCCACAACCATAACTCGGATCGTCAGGCGAGAACTCGAGGCCGTAGCTCCTGCACCACTCTGATCTCCACTGCCCGACACCGTGGCCATCATACTGGTTGTTGTCTGCCAGAAACTTGCCAACGTGGGTCTTTTCTCCAACCTCGTGTCGCCCTCGTCACCATCGCATCCTGTTTTGTAGTCGCTGTTGCAACTACTAGCCAAACGTCCCCACGTCGCTACATTAGTCGCAATCCTGCAAATTGCGCACCTCAGACGACAGGCCGATTTCTTTCATTTGCTGTCGAGCCGGCCACACTTCACATTATTGCCGCAGTCGTACCCTCCCCTCCCCTCCTTCGTATTACAACAATGACCGTTGGCACTACTACGGACCTCGAAGCTTCCCTGCCCAACCTGAAGAACTCGACCCCGCATATGATGGACTTGGACACTTCCCTCCGCACCCAGATGAGCCTCGCATCGAAGCTATCTCAAGTGTCTGTCGCTCCAGCCAATCTATATCTCAAAGGCCTCGTCTCTCCCGTTGACCGGTACCTCGTCGCAGTTCCTAAACACCATACGCCACCACCAATTCGGGAAACTAGCCAGCGCAGCGCCCTGGGGCGACGCTGTATTATCGACGCAGACTGAAGCCTCGGTACTGACCTGCGCACCCAGACTTAATCTTCTTTATATACTTGTTGACGGAGTCCCCGTTTCTGCCCTGACTGACACTGGCGCCCATATTTCTGCCCTCAGTTCCACACTCCGTCAACGCCTGGAGAAAGTTCTCAAACCCGCTACCTCATCTACCGTTCGCATTGCTGATGGCAACACAGCTACTGTGATTGGTATATGTACTCGGAGAATCAGCATTGCCGACCACCATATCCCTGTGCTATTTGTAGCACTAACCAGTTGCCCTCAAGATGGTATATTAGGCCTCGATGTTTCAACTGCACACTCCGCTCTGATTTACTGTTCTTCTGGACTACTTCATCTAGACCTCCGCACTATCCTGACGAACAAGCTCCTCTAATATCAACGCTCCGTCTCCGCTCCGCTACATTTACACCACCAGAAACCGCTGTATACGTGCTCATGTCGCCTTTTCCTTCCAATCATTACGACGATTACATTGTTTGCCACATCACTGACATGACTCTGGAGCGTCGAATCGTTCTTTCTTTCAATAGTATGCCCGTAGGGAACAACCACATTTATATTCCAGTATCGAATTTCAACTTTTTTGTGCAAGTGCTTCCTGAGGGCATTTCTCTCGCCGAATTGACCCCATCCCAGGTAGCACAAAGTGGGCCCCGGTGGGCCTGATGTAGGTAATGCAGGGCAGCCCCGGTGGGCTCAATGTGGGTGCTGCAAGAGGAGCCGACGTAGGCCCGAAGGGGGCTGTCGACAAAGCCCCAAAGGGTCCCACTAGGGGCCGATGCAGGCAGCCCTTGCAGGGCTGCCCACATTTTTCCGGCATTGTTAAAAGGGCACATTCCGCCAACTCCCCGCGATGGTCCTACTTTGGACCGATTTGGGCAGCCGCTTTGGAGGAACATTTTTTGTTATTTCAGTTAGCCCCTCAGATAATGACATAGGACCAAAGCGGGTTCTATAGCGCTAGCCGCACTTGGGCTTGCCCACATAATTCTCATAGGGGTCCGACGCAGGAAATTGATAGAAAACCCTAGTCCAAATTTTCTCAATCAATATTTATGCACATAATTAATTATTTTATAGGTGTCTGCACTTTCTAAACAGCCACAATATTAAATTTTGCAATAATTCACAACATTCATCTAGCCGAAATGACTTCATGTACATCTTGTTCAGGCTATGGAGATGTGTGTTCTGAACAGTAATATTGTGCTGGCAGATGCAGGCTGTCCAACGCAACCACATAAGAGGCAACAGTTAGCAATCAGTTTGTTTTAGTATTTGTAGCGCAATTTGCATGAGCGCGAGAACTAAAGCCATGCAAATTTCTAATCGACTAAACATGGCAACAACTGTTATACAAATCATCTATATTAGTAATTCAGGGCGACATCTAATGCAAATAAAGGTTGGAAACAGTGATTACGCAATTGTACGCACGCCTTCTAGCCCCATTACGGCCGATGTGGGACCTACAGCGGTTTTGTGTGGGCAGCCACAACTGGGCTGGGTGTTGGTTTTGAACCTAAAGCCCACTTGCTCTTGCACGTGCCTTGAAATTCCCCACAAGGGACCAATTTTGGTATCATGCAGGCCCTCCTGCCTTCCAGCCCTATTACGGACCATGTGGGATATAAAGCAGTTTTATGTGGACAGCCCCAATTGGGCTGGACGTTGTTTTGAAGCTAGAGCCCACCTGCTGTTGCACGGGCCTTCAAAGTCCCCACAAAGGACCGATTTTGGTACCATGCGGGCACGCCCGCCTTCCAGCCCCATTACAGCCTATGTGGAACCTAAAGCGGTTTAGCTAAGGCTGCATTTGGCCTTCACGAGGGCTTGCCCAAATTGAGCCCTTATTCATACTTCACCTGCCTTCAAGTAACCTACAAGGGGCCGATTGGGGTAGCATTGGGGTATGTCCGGTTTCTTGACCCACTACGGCCGATGTTGGTCCTACAAAGATTTAATGGCGGCGCCCTCATTTGGGATCTATGAGGGCTTTAACATAAAAAACCCACATTTAGGTTGGATTGCCCTCAAATATCCGGCAAGGGACCCTTGGGGTCTGGATGCAGGAATGTGCTCTGCATTAGCCCAAGAAACGCCGCTATGGGACCCATGCAGGAGGAGCAGGGGCAAGCCCAAATGGGGCTTGCCCACTTTTGCCCCATCGGGGACCGATGCAGGTTTTATTATGGTTACTCCAGCCTCACTTGCCTACATCGGACCTACTTGGGCCCCACATTCTGTGCTACCTGGGATTGTCGGACATCAATGTGTCTGCTCTTTTACATCACCTTAATGCCGCAGTACCTTCACTACCTGCACCGTCCCCGCCTCTTGAGCCCCGCATATCAGGAATGATTCCTCCTGACTTGCGTCATGTTCGCACTAAAGCACGTACGAGCCTTCTGACTTCGCACAATGACATCTTGGATTTTGGTGACCGCCCCCGAGTTAAACACCCCTAGTTACTCATCGGATCGATACCGGAGATGCCAGCCTAATTCACAGAACACCTTACCGAGTCGCCATTTCTGAACGTCGCATCATACGAGATGAAGTAGAGAGGATGTTGTCAAGAGACACATGATAGAGCCTTCAAGCAGCTGCTAGGCTTCATCTGTCTTGCTTGCTAAAAACGACTATACCTAGTGACTCTGCGTTGATTACCGACCCCTTAATAAGGTTACGAAAAAGGACGTTTACCCTCTGCCCAGGATAGATGATGCCCTCGACTGCTTGCACAGTGCCAGATCATCATCATCGTCATCATCATGATCATCAGCCTGACTATACCCACTGCAGGGTGAAGGCCTATCTCATATTTCTCCATTTAACCCGGTTCTGTGCTAGCTGCATCCACTTGACCCTTGCGAAGTTCCTAATCTCATCCGCCCACATAATTTTCTGCCGCCCGCTGCTACGCTTTCCTTCCCTTGGAATCCGGTTTGTTATTCCTAACGACCATCGGTTATCCTCTCTTCGCACTACATGTCCTGCCCATGTCCATTTCTTCTTCTTAATTTCCACTAAAATGTCGGTAACTTGACAGATCGCAGTCGACGAACGGGACCGAGAGAAGACCGCCATCGTCACTCCCGATGTCCTCTACAAATTCAAATTGATGTATTTTGGCCAGTGTAATCCGCCCGCAACATTTGAGCGCATGGTGGACTCTCTTTTACGCGGCTTTAAATGGTCGACGTACTTATGTTACTTCGATGACGTCATTGCATTTCCTTCGACCTTTCAGAGCCATCTTCATCGCCTTGATGCCATTCTTGGAGTCTTCCGAAAACCTGGCCTTCAGCTGAACTCGAAGAAGTGTAGCTTCGGCCGACGTAAACTCAAGGTGCTCGGACACTTGGTCGATTCCCGCGACATGAAACACCATCCCGACAAACTTCGTGCTGTGAGTGCGTTTCCCACCCCCCCTCTACCAAGGACGTGCGTTGTTTTCTTTGCCTCAGTTCCCATTTTCGGCGGTTTGTCCCCAACTTTGCAGAGATGGCACGACCACTCACTGTTCTTCTGAGTAACGGCATACCATTTTGCTGGGGCCAAGATCAAGAACAAGCATTTTCTGCGCTCATTGCAGCCCTCCCCAACCCGCCCTCCTGGCACATTTCAACCCATCAGCACCAACGGAGGTACGCACTGACGGCAGTGGTAACGGTATTGGTGCTATTCTCGTCCAAAAGCAGACAGGTCACAATCGCGTCATTGCTTATGCCAGTCGCCTTCATTCTACAACTAAACGGAAGCATTCGATCACAAAGCGTTGGTGTTTAACCCTCGTGTGGGCCACTACTATGCTTTGCCCTTGCTTGTTCGGTGGCCCGTTCTCCATCATCATTGATCACCACGGCTGATGTTGGCTTTCTACGCCGAAGGACCCTACTGGTCGGCTGGGCGTTGGCCCTTGCGTCTTCAAGAATACACTTTTTCTGTCGTCCACAAGTCCGGCCGGCTGTACCCTGATGTCGATTGCCTGTCCCGCAACCCGGTGGATCCGCCATCTGAAATCGAGTGTGACGACAACACCTGTGTGATGTCCATCTCTGGCCTATTAAACATTCGCCATGTGCGGCGCTTGGATGCCAAGCTCTGCACCATTATCGACAGCCTTAGTACAGACCACTCTGACACTCTGCCTGCTTTGTATGTGCTCCTCAATGGTACCTTATATAGGCGCAATATGCGACCAGATGGCGCCGAGCTTCTACTCGTAGTCCCCGAACATCTGCGTTCCACTGTTCTTCAGCAGCTGCACGAGGCGCCCACTGCGGGCCATCTTGGTGTATCTCGTACGTGCGACAGCGTCCGCCTGCGCTTCGTTTGGCCAGGGCTCTACCGCTCTGTTCGTCGTTACGTGGCTTCTTGTGACCGATGTCAGCGAAGATAAAAAGCCCTTGGTTGTGCCAGCTGGATTCCTGCAGCCGATCGACATCCCAATAGACCCGTTTTCCCGAGTGGGCCTTGATCTCATCGGCCCTCTCCCTATGTGTGCTTTGGGAAATAGATGGATTGCGGTTGCCACGGACTATACAACGCGCTACGCTGTCACACGAGCAATACCCACTACCTCTGCAACTGTCGTGGCTGCGTTTCTACTCCACAATGTCATCCTACTCCTTGGTTCGCCACGCCAGCTGCTCACTGACCATGACCGTTGTTTTCTTGCTCAAGTAGTCGACGACGTCTTCCGGTATTGCTCCATTAAGCACTATTTTACCAGTGCTTACCATGCACAAACGAATGGCCTCCCCGAAAGCCTCAACCGCATGCTCACGGACATGCTATCAATGTACGTATCGGATCACCGCCATGATTGGGATATTACTTTGCCATTGTAACGTTCGCTTATAATTCGTCCCGTCGTGATACAATGGGCTACCCCCTTCTATCATCTATTCGGCCGCGACCTTCCCTTTCGTTTGACAGCGTATTGCCTCCAACCGGTAACGTCATTTCCTACATCGTGACGCCATCTCGCGAGCAGACGCCGCCCATATAATTGCTCGCCGCTGACTGGATTCCTTCCAAAAGTCTAAAAAACGACGCCGTGATACTCGTCATCGGGATGTCTACTACTATTCGGGCTCTCTCGTCTTCCTCTAGACTCTCGCTCGTCGATTTGGGCTGTGTGAGAAGCTCTTGGCGCGCTACACGGGCCCCTATTGTGTTTTACGGTCAGTCACTTCCGTTACATACGAGATCACCCCTGTGTCTCCACCCCAACAGTCAGCTTAGCCGCCTTCCGATATCTTTCATGTCACCGGTATGAATCCTTACTACTCCAACTGCAGTTCTCCGGCATAGTACGCACCGGAACTGTGCTTTTCGCGGCGGTGGTAGTGTTACATATACGCCGTCTCTGAAGGCAGAAGAAGAATGTCACAAACAGACACAGAAGAAGTGATAGCAACGATTGGTGCTAGGAGAAGGTTGACGTTACTGTGCTTCTGTGTTCTGTGTGCGATGTCATCTTGAACTAACCTTTTCGGACTAACCTTGTCGCGTAATAATATTACGGAATAACCGTGCGAGACATGTTCACTCTAATAAGATCATTCAGATTTTGTCTTGTACGGAAGATCTTACTAGGCATACAATATCCGGTACTTCAAAATGAGATATGGACAGATATACTGCCATCGGCGCCGATATGTCAACAGCTAGCTGCATCTGCCAACAGTTCTTATGTCTACTTTTATTTTGATACAAGCCAAATGTATGAAATATTCTTAAAGTATTGATTTCTGGCAGTACGACTATTCGGGTGAACGCTTACGAGAGATCGCCATTTTATGAATATTTAAGTTCGACGTTTAATTTAACCTGCAACTCTGATCGTTTCTTTATACTTCAATCCATCTCAGCATGGTTTAGCTCAATGTAAGCTTACAAGTTAAGAAGCTTGGCACAGAAATGTATATGCAACAATAATTTCCTGAAAAGTTGCAAGTAGGCCGGGGCTGGCCTGCAAGTTCCGTATTTATTTTGCACTAGTATCTGTTCCGGTAATACATATTACTGTAAGTCGTAAGATGGAAAAACCAGAATTAAACATCACAATACTTTCTCAAAATTAGTTGAAGCAGCAAAAGGAAGTCTATGCAAGGAAGTCTCAAGTCTATGCAATGATCCGTTAAGATTGCGTTTACCGACGTCAATTCTTGGGACTGCGGAAGTAATAAATAACCTAGCTTCTTCGGGCCCTTCAAATGGCGGAGACAGGTCCAGACCAGCAAGACGCTGGGTTCGCCGGCTATTTCACGATCGTTCGATCATGCTTCTGCTTTTGTTGTAGTTTATTTTTGCTGTTGTCTTGTTTTTGCAAAGGCAAGTGCTAGGAAAGAGGGAAGGAATAACTTTCTGGGACGGAATTAGGCGGGAAGACGAAAGAATGTGTGTGCTTCGCGTCTGGAAAAGAAGTTTTTTTTAATTTACTAGCATTACTTAGTCTTGGCATGAATGGGAACTAGAAAGTAATTTAAAAGTACTTGAGTTACTCAGTAAAAGTAATTGTAATGTAATTTAATTTCTTTTGTGAGTAGTATTGAGTAATGCAATTTAATTACGTTTCAGTGATTTTTCCAAAGTAATTTGTAATGTAAATTGTAACCTTTTCAGAAGTAATCTTGCCATGTATGGCGTATACAGGTTTGACTGCTTCCTCGATTTCCAAATAAAACTCAACTTCGCATAATGTTGAGAATAATGTCCCAAGTTACTTGAGGAGGCTCTGGTAGACTGATTTCTGTATGTTCTGTGTCCATATCGCCTACCACAAAAAGAGAGACAATGAAACTCTAAATGCGTTCTCCAATTCAGCAGTTATTGAAATGAGTTGAGTCCCACACAGTATTGTCAATCGACTTCACTGTGCAATTTACAGTCGGCAGGCACTCATGACATAACTTTCAGGTGAAGGGTAATAGTCTTGAAACGCACGAAAATTACAGAGAAATGTTGCAGTAGTCAAAAGGAACTTTTTCTTTTACGCGCAAAAGAGGGAATTCGGCAGTGAAAACGTTTTATTGGTAGTTATTACCTGATACTAATTAATAACCTGCAGACAATCAAAACTAAGTAAAAACAGAACTCAAAGGCGCCAGAAATTGGTGTAGATGCCCCTAATTTGGGAGATAGGAACCGGGATCACCATGTGGCTGCATTTTTCAGCATATAACTCACGCTGTTTTTGCGACTGGCAACAATGCACCTTGAGTGTCCAAGTGAGCTCTCTCCGCAGAGCTCCCTGCATGTGGAAAAGGGGGCTCCCACATATTTAAGTTTCGCAGCTGTTCCGCCAGTTATAGTTATAAGAATACACGTGCAACGGGCCAGGCAAGCCAGATATATCAAAATAGTAACGAGGAAGTTCACAACACATCCTAATCTAGTGAAAATATTATGTAATTTGAAACTTGAAATGAACTTCTCTTCAGCGCTGTTCCGAATTCCTTAGACAATTTTACACTTATCATCAATATCTATTACACACCGCACGAAAAATGAGGTTACAGCATCAAATAGCCCTGAAAATGTGTAATGACATTGTAAGAAGTGCGCTAAATATCCTGATGCCTAAAATGTCCGTATAATTATTTCTGAACTGTACAGGCATTTTCAAAAAAGCACGAAAAATATCTTTGAAATTTTGGTTTGAGAGTTTGGTTTAAATCCCAGAGCTTGCATAGCTTCGCAAAAATATGATTGTTTTGCGGCGTTCTTCCGCTTATTTCTGACCATAAATGTTAATTCACTAAATTTTGTTGAATTTACCTTATGAGCCCCAAAAGAGATATGCCAGACGAATATCTAGCTAGGAACTCACAGATTTTCCGGTATGTGTGATCTTACTGCTCGATCATACGTGCTTCTGCTGAACTATATTTGAACAATATTGTTGTAGTTTCGTCTACTTTAAGACTTTGGTGACCGTTATGCGCGTACTTTTATTTTAAATATAAGATTTAGCAAGAAGTCGGGAGATTCTTTAATTACCAGTGATGTTCCTTCCCTGAACAATAGTACTGAACACTTGAAAACAAAGTTTTAACATAGACGTTGTGCGTACTCAGGTTCACTAGCACTGCTATCATAGGGGCCAGTTGATCATATATGGAGACTTAAGCTCCACGAGCTACACGAGGAGACGGATGGAACACAACCCTCGAGGCAAGCGCTGTAGCGTGCCATGATACAGCTATCCCTCAGCTGTTATATCCTCAGCTGCACGTACGCATTCTTATTTCCTTCCATTCACTTCGCGATTAACGTAATAACTAATCCCTTAAAGTACCCCTGAAATACTACTTGCGGTAATATGTTTTATGCAAGAAATCCATAGGTGCGGTCTTTAAGAATACTCGACTCAAATTTGAAAGCTTTCTTTGGAACCTATAAAATACATATAATTCTTAAAAAGCACTCCTGGCAACCACTCGCCACCGATTTTTGCGCGCGCACCTCTCCTTGAATGCAACCGGGTCTTGCTCCTCTGGACACTCCCAAAACTCGCGGCATGGTGGAACGCGGTCACCAATTTTCTTTTTTTCTTGTTCGTCGACGTGAGCTTAGTGGAGAGGGGGTGAAAGAATCATACTAGAAAGCCCATTTGTTCAGTGCTAATGAGAGTAGCTTAATAATTTTGGGCTGCAGAGGCTTGATGAGATACGTGTTTCTCGCATGCTTTTTCTAGTTTTGGTAAGTAACTTTTCGTAAGCCCCTTAATTTGGGTCTTTATATACCACCTTTACTTATTATATACAGTACTAAGACATTGTATGTGAAGACATTGCGTCTGGCCAGGTACACACCTGCTCTTGATTAAACAATTAGAATGACGCTGCGTGCCAAAGGTGTAGCCCATCTGGCTCGGAATCCAAGGGTGTAGGTGCGTTTGATATCTATCTCAAGAAGGTACCACGTCGTCAGCTTCTGCCTCTTTTTGTGTCATGACGTCGCACAATATACAAATCAATCAGCTCCTTGCCATGACACCTGCTAAGTACCAGATTACAGAAGCATGCTCGTTATATATGTTCTTTTTACTTCGGCTGTGCCGAAAGAGACAAAAACCGAATTTTCTATAAATGTAGACCTAAACTTTATTGTACAAATGCTTCGAGTTCCCAGGGCGCGATTTAACAACCATTATTATACAACCAATGAGCACTACACACAAAGCCATGCAAAAATAACAAGACTCAGGTCACTATCATATTTGACGAAATCTCGCAGTTGACGCGGGCGAGTAGGGAAAAGTGTTAATTATGTTATGAAGCTGAATGACTAACATTCCGGCAACACTATTTGCACATGATCGTTTAAGTGGAGCTTTGGATGGCGTGCAACCAGATTTGCTGTAGGTAACCAGGTGGCGGATTCATTTTTTTGCCTTGTTGGGAGTACCTACGACTATAAATATTATCAACTTTTATGTGAATCAATGATACCCAATGGGACATTTCAGTTTATATGGGTTGCGTGAGACTTGCAGCATGAAGCTGTGAGCAACCGATTGCGTGGTCATATTTCGCAAGATGTAATCTCGTTTGCAGGCATCAGATTTTTTAGCGGTGCTCAAAAGCTGCAAATTTGACTTCTTTAGCTGGAAAATAGCATGCGTATTAACACAAAGGAATATATGGGCGCCCCGTCAGGAATCATCAGGTGCAGCAGTTGAGGCCCGTTGCGTCCGTTGAAGCTGAGCTTGATTTTCCAAGGTGGCCAGTGGCTGATTATTAACAGAAAGAGGGAAATAAGCATATTATGGTCGAGCGTTATTCGTCCACCAGCAGTACAAACGATAACGCTCGATTCGGAGTACATTATAAGGCCAAGATGTCACTATACCTTATGATATGGACTGACAAAAAACTTCAGCCAAAATATAGCGGTTCTGATGTTCTCACGTTCAAAGTGCATTTAGCAGAACGAGACGCGTGACAAAGACGAAGTATAAGAATTATTCTCTGCAGGAAATAATGTAACTGTAACCTAAAGACCACGTTTCTGTGTACAGATATGAGTGGACCGTTGCCTGTTTTCACAAGTTATGAACCTTAAACCCCCCTTTATTCAGGTTATTAGGAATTTTCACATCGTCTCGAGTGAACAAGATTGTTTTATGACAGTATATTCCGAATCTATGTGGATTTCGCTTTAATCTTAGTTTACTGCGCAAGGATAAGAGCAAGAACATCCGCAGTATCGCTGTCTTTTCTCTATGAGTAATTAGCTGATGGAAACACAAAGTAAAGGCTGTTACTACTAAAATGTTTTGATGCTCATAGTCATCTGATATTAGATTCCTATATATGATATAAATTTGTGTTGCTACTACAAAGAGACTGTCGCCTTTTTAAATGCTTGATTCTATAATTTTCTTGAGAGAGAAAGGAACATAATGTTTGTGCAGCTAGCCATTACAAATATATGGCTCCTTTCAAGGTAGTAGCGTCTACAGGGGTAAAACTAGCGTAATAGTAATGAACTGACTTTTGTGCATGGTGTATACAGAGTTGCAGCTGTCATAGAATGTGGATTTACTTCACGAATCATTTAAATTTTGTCGATATTTTTACATATCTGAGCAGTTCTTTTATTCTTGACACCTGCAGTATCTTCACATTATATGACAAAAACATTAAATTTAGAACTACAGTTTATTACGCTAAACTTATCATGGGCTTGTTTTTAAGAATAATTATATATATACATATCGGCTTAACTAAAGTAAAGCTTTATGCTACTCCACCACACCATATGTTGTTGCATAGATTATGTCGAATATTCTTGTACGGTGCTACATGTAGGTTAAAGTCACCTCTGTAGATTGTAGTTTATTAAAAAACCAAAGAAACAACTAACTATCTGTTACACATCCATGTAGCGTGGAATTATACAATAATTTGTTAAGTGTGAGTTATCTTATACATAATTTAAGTTATTCAATTATATATGACTAATGCTGCATTACAGGGTGAAATTTTATAATATTTCACATACACAGCTAACAGTAATGAACTGGGATCTACTATTATTTCCCTACAATTGCCGTAACTTTTCGAGCAGCGTCACTCTTCACAATACAGGTGCATATTACATGTAGTGTGAGGGACGCCCTTCCAGGACCCCACTTAAATTCTAGAAAGCGATGGTGAAATTTCCGGCTAGAGAAAATTAAATTCAGCAAACATGGGTTTCAAACTTTATTTACTTGTGATCGCGCTGATATGGCTTACAAATACCCGCCCAGATTGCGGCGGCGCCAATCGAGCGTTCCGAATGCACATACACCGACGCCATCAACGCAAACTAGTCAATGCGCCCCGCGGCATATCATTAAAGCGAGCTAGATATTTTTACTGCATATCAGTACCGTCTAGTACCTAGACAGCACCCAGATATCATCTAGTCGCCTTTTTTCACGTTTTTGAGAGTTCGCGGGCAGCTTATGAAATAAAAGTGGACACCACAACACCTCCGCGCAATAGCAGTAGGGTGCGCACCTGTAATCCTATATAATCTAATCGGGACACTAATATGGCTGCAATGCAGGATTGAATTAAATTATCGAAGTGAGTGGGGCTGGTCAGAGTTGCCTCGGTGCGTTAGGTAGGCACGGGCGTGGACCGGGATGCGAGGTGGGAGCCTTCCCGAGAGGGTGCTAAAGTGTTAAATTAGCAGTGAAGTTATGGAAAGGGATTCTTGCATGTGTGCAGCTCTTGAACGTAATTTCAAGGCATACTGGACGTAATGTATCCAACTATATACTAATTATTGCAAGTATAAAATTTATTTTTACAACATTTTATTCAATGTTAACTAAATAACGACTATTAACTAAAACACAGTTAGTTGAGTGCCAATATGCTAACATATGCTCTCCAAAAATACACCATTCGATGCTGCAGTATGAAAAATACGCGCGCATGTATAGAGTTCTATAGATTGAATTTGAACAATTACCACCTTCCGCTATTTGTATGGAATTATACTCGATCTAAGCTCTCCAACCATATTATGATGTAGTATAAACTTGTAGTATATGTAATATATACATAAGCTTTTTATTCACAGGCGCATAGTTCAAGGTAATTATTTAAGACCAGCAAATAGGCCAGGGGACGCCTTGTGTAATCACTGAATGAAATAGTGCTCTTTAAAATAATATTCAGGGCCTACACTTTATCTATTGCAGCTACGCTTGACAATCCAGTCCAACCAACGCGAAGGTTCAGCAGCGTAAAATTCATTTGTACTTACAAACAGCGACCAATATATAATACCTTAAAATTAAACCGATAAATTTATACTCAGTGCAATCTATTCAACGATATATACCATGATGCTGCTCCTTGATGCTGTATATTTTTAATGATTAACGAAATACAGGTATTTAATTAGGACCTACAATTTGCCCAATTTAGTTACTGTAGATCTTGTCTGTTCAATGATATATGATACTGTAGCATTGACGGCAGCGCTACAGCCAGATTATATATTGTTCTGAGGCCTCAGCAAGTCTCCTATGCAACAGAAACCCAGGGCAGTGCACTGCCTTCAGCACGGACACTGAGCACATTTTCTACTCCATGCCACATTATGAGTTAATGAAAAGCGTTCAGGAATGCATTTCGGAGCACAACGACGAAGCCGCATTTGTGCCCAGGTGTGCTGTATACGTTGGGTCATTTTAGGAAATACTCTTGTGTTAACTTAAATATTGTCATAGGTAGAATAATTGTTGTGCAGCGAACCGGTGTTCTTATCAGGCCATACCTGGCCCTCTTTCTTAGCAACATATTTCTGACCCTAAAAACAAAGCCAAGTGGGCTCATTATAGAAATATGTAGATATGCAGCTGACTATAAGGTATTCTCTTTCGAACCGGACAAGCAACGGATTGTCGTCAACATACTCAAAAGAAACCGTACCATCAAATCCTCGGACGATGCTACAAAAGTTTTCATTTTACACCTTAAAATAATGTACGTTGGTACCCACACCTTCCCGCATCATCTTACATAAGGGGAAAGTTCTGTCAGTTACTTGCGCCTATTATTCTTCAATGCCGTTAGGTGTCTAATTGTCATTGTAACGCACATATCTGCTAATCACTTGTAGAACCTTTAAAGAAAACACAGAACGCAGCATGAGCGCTGTGTTCCTGTGAAACAGTTATAAATGTATAGCATTGCAATGAATCCACCAAGGAAATGAAATTTTAGCTGTGCGGCACGATGCCCAGCCTGGCTAACAAAAGTTCTGCATGGGGCTTTTGCTTTATACCACATGCAGCAGCAATGCTCAGGCTTTGCGCAGTGCAGATACTGCAGTGTAGTATGAATTTTTGTATCTGATTGCCCCGACGATTCCACTGGTTGCACTGTTGCACATCTAAGACGTTGCCACTTCCCGCGATTCCAACTTGGGCTCGGGCTGACAGTCAGTCAGCAATTAGACCATTGCCGTTTATTGTCCGCTGTCATAACATCACCAGTATTGTGTACTGTCTTACCAGAGCATAAAGAAACTAGCTATCACTAGTGTGAAGGACAACAGCTTTTTCGACAGCTGGCAGCAGCTTTCCGGTGACTTTGGTTGCCATTAGTTGTGTGTTTACTCTTCAGGGCAGTTCCAATGTTTGGCCGACGACCTCTACACCAGACAATGTGTCCAGTAATGCTTACAAGTTGTGGATTAAGAACACTATTGTCCTCCACTTGCGAACATCACAGAAGCCTTCATAGACAATTAGTCTTACGAAGCGCTACATATTGTTAGACGTTGTTGTCCCATTTATATGGGTCCATTGCAGATGTAGGGCTACTGCCGGTGGTCGGCGACAACGGCAACGTAACGAGCAGGATAACAATAAAGAAAATGGTGCTAGGACCGAAGGCTCCGACGAAGCCTTTTCTGGGACAGCCGGCAATTCGCTTAAGCGTCTATAAGACTTCCGAGTGGTCTGAGTGGAATTCAGTCACCGCATATTCGCCTCCGGGTTTAATGAGCGAACTCAAGAATCTCATATACGTACATATGTGCGAACACCGCGAAGCATGCCCGACCTCCGCGGAGCGTCAGCGCATCCGGCGAGGCCGCGCATAGAAGCAAAGTGGCCCAAGCGCACAGGGGCTTCGGGGAAGTGCTTCGTGTTGTCTCCTACAGAACGGAATTGCACCGTATTTCTTTACCCTGAAGCGCACATAACTGTCTACTGGCAGCGGCCAAACGTGCCGAGATGGCGTTGACGCGGTTTATTCAAAGCAGCGTTTGCTCAGTCTTATGGAAGGCTATCAATTGGTCTCTCATACTAGCTTGAGAATATGAGATTGTCTATCCGCCGGCGCGGCTTATAGGCTCCTGCAAATGAGTGCTAAGCTAAGCCGCTAGTCTGCCTTAGTGAGTGGTGCTGATGATTTGACAATGCTCTTTCCATAACATCTTTATCGTCATCGTCTGACAATCGAGACGGTATTAATTTTAAAAGTACGAAAACCAGTTTTTCATTTCTTGCTTATTAATTATGCTTTCCCTGTTATAAAAACATCAGCAGTATAAAGACAGCGCGCTTTAGCGCTGCAGCAGACGACACGAGGCACCGCCTCCAGGCCCCTGTACACCTGCGCCGATTTGATTCGATGCGCAGCCATACCGGATGTCAGAGGAAGACTGTCAAAGTGTCAGAGGAAGCTTGTTAGAAATACTACTTTGTGCAGAAGCACCTCTATGCCCATTTTGTGTCCACACGGAACCTAGTCTACGAAAGCGAGTGCTTCTATGGCCGCCACTAAGAAACCAGGTGAGTCTGCAGGTATGTGTGTGACAGAGTTACATACTTTTGCCGAAAGATGCGACAACGGGGAGATGAAGGAGCAAACCTTTCTCTACCGTTTTGTAGTTGGACTTCGGATTGCAATGTTGTCGAAAGCTCTTCAGATGGATGCAGCACTGAGCTTTCAAAGCGCTCTCACCAAAACACGCCTGACGAAGCTGTGCAGCGACAGCAGCAGGATACAAGAACTCAATGACCACCGAATAGCCTCCGAAACTAATTCGGAGTGATAAAATCTATAAGCGTTAACATGACAAAGCATGCAGCGAAATACAATCAGCGCAGCCGGGCTTGCACTGACAATGACTTCGCGTGAGATATACACGCTGCTAAGGCTGTTACACGAGCGGGTGCTCACTCTGCTAGCTTCCGCTTGCTGTCTGCAACGCACTGCACTAATAACAAAGTCGCGTGCTCTGAGCGCCCTGGTCGCTTTCCCATGCATGTGTAAAGCGTTAATCTGAAGCGATAAGCAAACCATGGAAACTTGAGTCTTGGTCAGCAAATCAGAATTCTTGTCCTTGCGCACTTGGTATATAGCGTACCCATATGTGCGTCTTTCTTGTACAGGTATCGCCACATGTTATAAGTAAATAAAAACTGCGTTGATGGGAGGGAGTGCATCAGCTCATTTAGAAGCCTTAACTGCGACTATCTCGCACGTTAGCTCCCTGCCAGCGCACATTTTTCTGCGCTGATTGCAAGCGCGACATGCTGTGCTTTGTTCACATCCATAAAAGTTATGACCTTACCTACATTGCTACAAACAATGGGACGACAAGCACGCAACATTTCTAGACTTTCAGTTTATCAGAGGAAGTCTCGAAGAAATACCACGTTGTGAAGAAGCCGCTCATTGCTCATTTCGCGGCACCCGGAACGTATTGTACGAAAGCGCGTGTTTCAATCGCCGCTACCAAGCACTAGGCGAATCTGTACGTACGCTTGCCGACAGATGCTAAAACGGGGAGGTGAAAGAGCGGATTATTCTCAACTGTGTTGTAGTTCGACTGCGAGATTCAAATTGGTCCCGAGGTCTTCACATGAATGTAGCGCTAACTTTTCAAAGTGCCCTCACGAAATCACGCCAATACGAATTTGTGCAGCGACAGCAGCTGTACCTTCCTAGCAGTTTGGACCAGAAGAGCAGAAATTTCTGACGAGTGCTGCAGTCGACACTGTTAATAGGCGTACAGAACCAGGGAGTACGTAGCAACAACTTTCGGTAGGGACATTCATTTGAGGTTTACCTGCCCTGTCAGAAGGGCATTATGCTACAGGCGCCAGCGCCACGGACACTTCGCGACTGTATGCTCATGACCACATAATAACATGCAACCCAATTCATAGTCTTCTGAGGTAGGCATTCACAGTGCTTGGGATGAGCATCCGAACAAAACGGTCCCACGTTTGTGTGAGAGATTAGGCAGTGACGTCACCCAAAGCTCGCATCGTTCAGATGGCTCAAATGGTGCAATTCGCTTGGCTAAAGTTGACACGGGAGCCGAGGTAAATGTGATTTCTGAGTCATTTCCAAAGCTGCTGAATGCACTACAGCACATCGACATGGTTCTGATGGGACCAGGCGGTCACAGATTGGACGTGGAGGGACGGTTTACTGGCGACAATCTGTTAAAAGGTTGTTCAGTTACACAGGATGCTTTCGTTGTCAGTTTCGTTAGCAACGTGATCCTTGGCGCACCCGCAGTAGAAGCCTCGGCACCGTTATTCACTTATAAGGAATGCTTTTATTGTAAATTCGCTGCGCAATATAAATCTTGGCTTACCCGCATGGAAAGTTTGGGAGTGGTAAAGTTTGTAAACCAGACATCAATTTACCAGGCGATTCCGACACGAGGCAATTCAGACATGACGAGTGGTTTGGGAACCACAAAAGCAGAATAATGTACTCGTCGTAAACGGGACGTGGTGCCCTATTTCATTCAACTGCTCGTCGCATACCCATCTCGCTGCAAGGTGGCGTATAACAAATTCTTGAAGTGATGAAAAAAAAATGAGTAGACCATAATTTTTAATGGCCTATTCACCGCGAGATCGACCTAGAGGTGGCGCCACTGTCACTCCCGTAGTATGGATCGGCAGCCGGCGGCGCTCGCAGAAACGCACGCTGCGTAGGTCTGCTTCCGAGTTTGCGGCGGTTTTGTTGGCGATGAAAACCTGTCTTCTGCAGTATTTCTGCAATGTTGCAGAAAAAAAATCCAAGGATTTCCCCAATACAGCAGAAGAGCGGATTTTAGGAAAACAATGCACGCAGCCACCAGACCTCTAGATTTACTTTGCACGTTTCTGGCGCTGTACCGCGCTCACGCGAGTAATGCTTGGGCCTGCCTAATGACAGCTTTGTTTTTCTTGTCGACTTTTAAACAGTTTGCGCGTGTCTCATGCGAGTGAGACCGGCGAAATTAGTGTCAAGCCCACGCAGATACCTGCAGTGCATTAGATTGAATCGAGAAAGCGTGGTTCATTATATCGTACTTAATTGACTCGAGGATTAAGCAGGTTAAATGTAGCACTGGCACGGCACTACATGGCGAGTTGCTTTAGACTGAGTGCACATCAATTATGGCCCAGACAACCACGCACAAGTATTCCCTGAAAATGAGATCACGCCGACACTGTAACACAGGAAACCTCGCCGCACAGGAAAGCTGATTGTTCAAGTGTACAGCGCTGAGTGGATTGAATTTGCCGAGATGCTTTTTGAGGCCACTGTCATAGAATGTGATAGTGTATTAATGCATGCGCCACTAACTGTAAATGATTTCCTGAAACCGAGGAAAGTATAAGGCATTTCTGATGTGTGTGATGTTATTATATAACGGTAAATTAGTAGCGTAATTATTTTGTTTTGTAATGCCAATAAATTTCACCGTGTGAGAACTTTTACACACTTGACAGAATTTACAATAATCAGCGAATAATTTTCAGTAACGTTAAATTGCAAGCTACGAATTACTCACTGCGAAGTCATCGTTATAAACTGCGCATGGGCACTGTCATGTTCTGGGAAGCAATTTTACAGGCTGAAAATTTCTTTATCTATAATTATTTAGCAGTGACTAAATCTTATACGAAGTAAAATATTAGGGTTGCTTCCGAAACAGATGCAGGATATAAAACTATTCCGAAAGAAATGGAGGTCAGCTTATCATGCGACTATAAAGATGTATTTATTCCCGAACTGAACACTGATATTTAAGCCCGCATGAAGCTGTTTTACTCCCCTTGTCAGAAACGACGAGTTTGTTCGGAAGACAGCACTTGGACGAAAAGAGATTATAATGTTTATAATAGGCTACCAGTAAAGTACATTAATCTAGGTGTATTATGTAATATTTAGGGTAACAATTAAGTGCAGGGAATATGTTTCCCAAACATTCGAGCATTATCTCTAAAGCAAAATGTGCTCACTAAAACTTTTACGGGTCCACAAGAGCCTTCAACAACAGAAAAAAAAAGAAAAGAAATGCATATGGGCCCGGGTTTAAGGCATGAAAGCAGCGTCGGCTATGACGGATGATCGCAGGAGCTGGTTTTGGTGTCATTTTTTTTTATTATTAACACCACATTTACCACGTGGGATTGTTTATTGTGCAGTCAAATCCCACAGCAGAGGAGCGCCTTTCGAAACGGTTGTGATTGAATCCCCCATTCTCGAAATCAGCAGTCGAGCGCCCTTACCATCGGGACACCGCGACAGAGGTTTGAAAGCAAAAAAAAAAGTACTCGCACAACTGTATCGTGCATACAGAAGGCATAGAGTGGTCTGTTCAAACAGCATTCTGCTATATGAAGCAGTCTGCGGTGGCATATGTTTTAGTAGCTGGGGTATTGTAAACAGAAACGGGAATATGCAATTTCTGAGCGTTTGCATTAACTCTTATTGACGGCTGCGACCTGTTTTGCTTTGACGTGGCGCCAACGAACGTACCACTTCGTTTGAGACACCGCGTGTGAAAGGATCTCAAGCGCCGAAGACCGCGACGGATGATGTCCATATCCATCATGACATATACTCTATACGGATCAATATTTTTTCTTGTAATGAAGCGTGGGATGATAGCCTGTTCACATGTCTCTTTGCAAGAGGCAGATAAGGAGACAAAAGCGGGCAGGAACCGCGAAACAAACAAAAAACACTCCTGTACACACCGCATGCGCGCACGTAAATTACTGCGGGCTGGCACCAGACGCGAAAACGCATCCACACTGAGTAGGTTTCGCCGCTGAGCCGCATGGTGGCGACTCTGCTCGATCTCGAGGCCAATAGAGTTGTGTGCAGGCACAGTCCGCGTCTTGAAAGCCATCTGGCAAAGTGTGAATATGTATTCACGTAGCTGACTCAATTGAACAAATCTGTGCGATGTTAAAGGCGTGTGCTTCCATGGTTGATGAGGCACTCGCGTGGCTCAGTGGTGCAGACATGTTTTCTAATCTACACGCAAACTCTGGTTCCCACCGAGTGAGGTTAGCAACTGACTGCAACTGTTCATTATTTTCATAACTCTGCTTTGCATTTATTGCTAATAACGTCTTCCAATTCGCACACATTCGGCCGCAGAGTATTTTCAAAAACAAATGTATGAGATTCTTGATGAAATTTGAAGGGTAGTGAACCTATTAGACGATATTCTTATATTTAGCTGTTCTCAGAAAGAGCATGATGATCGAGTGTTCCCCACCTTGGAACACTGTGAAAATGGCATCACACTGAACACACAAGAGTGCCTGTTCAATAACAAAGAGCTCAGTTTTATGTGCTGCCGCATGAGCCAAGGAGGCATACGCCTGAATCCAGCGAATGCAATTGCAGATTCAAAGCTGCCATCCACCGTTCCAGAAATGCGCAGATATTGGGGTCTTACTAATCATTGTTCACAATTCATTCCAGAGTTAGCTGAAAAACTACGCTTTTAAGCCAGCGGTTGCAATAGAACACTGAGTGGGCCTGGGCAGTGACTTCGGAGAGGGATTTTGGTTTGGTTTTATTCCCGAGGTTGAACGTCTCAAAGCGACTCAGGCTATGAGAGACGCCGTATTCCTAGATTCGACCCCCCCGGCAGGGTGTCGCGGGGAAATTGATTTTGATAGCGTGATTAGTGCCATCTGCTAAGGTAAGTGCATGAAAAAGTATGATGCACTACGTCCAACGATTTTTACGCGCAAGCCTTTAACGGCTCGTAGCATCGGCCACGATTAGGTCACGCAATTCCGTCAAAATATGGCTAATGTGACCTTTAATCCAGTTAGGCGGCAATTTCAAAATTTTAGTCATTAGGAGTCTCTTCAGTTAAATTGATGATGTCATCGACGTACTCAGTAATTTAATAGTGTTGGTATATATAACTATTTGGTCAAAAATTAGTATTTAATACTATATGTGCAATTAAAGATCTCATCTGCACTGCGAATCAAACCTCCATCCCTCAGCTGCTCAGCCGAGCGCTTTAACCAATGGCGCCGCGCCCGAGATTGCAAAAAGCAAATCATAATTCTTCTCCACCGTGAGGATGAGATCAGCGATGGCAATGACGTTGCGATTAGAGGAAGACAAAGACATCATTAGCAATGATAATTACTGTGCGTCCAGTTGATCATGATAATACGAGCAAACATGATGCACCGTAGGCACCGGCAATGATTAGGCTTTCGCATTCTGTAGCGTGGAATTCACAGTATTCTCGAATTTTTTTTTTATGCAGATGCGTCATCGAACCGCTTGGGGCAACGTAATCAATTAAGTGGCCAGTTTTTGTTTTTTGGTTATTGACGCCTACTGAGATGGGCTATGCGAAAATTTAAAATGAAACTTTACCAATAACAATGGCTGTAGAATGTCTAAAAACCTACGTGCATGGACTTATATTACTGCAGAAATAGATCCGAAACCTTTGGCTGCCTTGCTAGGAAAGACGCCACTTATACTGGTTCTGTCCTGCATTCAAAGCTTTAGACTACGGCTAATGAAGTTCAATATCGGGGTGCTTTATGCCCCAGGCTAAAATCTGTGAATAGCTGGTGCACTCTACATGGCATCAAGGCTAGGCCAGAACTCTTTCGGTCAATGAAGTAATGTGTTATGTTGCCGGCATGCTATCTGAATTGAAAACGTTGGAGCAGTTCGTGCTAGTAATGGAAGAACAGGCGGAAGACTAGACCTTCTGTACATTGTGTTGCTATATCTGTGACCGATGGCCTTATCTACATACTGGCCTTTTTGAAGATTTTTCGGCGAGGTTCCTTAATCTTCGCGCCACTCTTAACGATCCAGCGAGCTGTAAGAAGATACCGAGCCAGCAGAAGGAAGAAGAGAAAAAGGAATTGTGAGCTCGTGAGCGAGGACGCGGTTGTGTCGCCATCTTGACAAACCGAACAGATTAAATGCAATCTTTCTAGACACCGTCCCAGCCCCAGTCTTTGGGTGCGTGCTAGTGATCCATTTTTAAATATTTTGGTGCGGAAACTCGGGAGTCTTGCCTGGACCTTACGAGGAGCCTCGAGTGCTGCTTCCTCATGGATAGGCTGAGATCTAAGCGGACGGCTCGACGGGCTCAGGACACCCGACTTATCAATGAGGCAAGTGCTCTTTTGCCAACCGATTCGGCGACGCTTAGCCAACTGACCTGCCTGTACGAACGACTGAAGGTCAATAATGACGAGCTGAAGATGATTAACGACGAGCTCGAGGGGCACATGGGTGATGACGAATGCTTCGAACTAGAGTACGCGACGACCATCGAGAGCGAAAACAGCGCTACGGTCACGCTGACAGACCTTCTGAGCCATCGCAGCAATTTGATGTCCACAATAACATCGCCTTCTGACGCAGCTGATCGAGTCAGAGCTCCCAATTCCGAAGATCCTGTGTCAAGCTGCCTAATCTCACTCTAGCACCTTTCGCTGGGGATCTGAGACGCAGGATTGTTTTGGGAGCAGGTTGACTATGTTAATCACCGCAGTGACTGTGACAGACAAATTTAAGTACGTACGACTTTTCTTGATAGATAGTGCGGCTTCAACCATCGTGGGCCTTCCGATAGCCGAGGTGTGCTACATGGATGCCATTCCTATGCTTAAGAAACGGTTCGGCGATAAAGCACGCTTGGAGCAAGACTACTTCTCCAGACTTACGACTCTGCCAGCCATACGTTCAATAAACGAACCCACTGCTTTCCGAAAGTTCTACAAGCAAGTACTGTGTAACATTAGAGAGTTGGAGGTCTTGGGCGTGGGCAGAAAATCTTTTTCTGCGATGCTTTGCGACTTCCTAAGAACGCTCCCGCGTGCTCTCGTCATCCATTATCACCGTTCACAACCAACTGGTGTGGCAGCCGAAGTCCCTGATACCGCGGCAAGTGGATTGGAGCTAGATCGCTTGCTGGCGTTTCTCATGATTAAAATCGAGAGCTTGGAGCAGATTGTCTACAAAGCCCCTGGGGACTCGTGAAAACTGCCAGAGACACGGACGCAATATCATGCCATCAGTACAAGCGAGCTCCTGAGCAACGACCGACGTCGTCAGTTCTTCATGGTCAATCCACAAAGATGGCTGAGACCGGTGTTTCTTGCCAATCAAGCGACCATTTGACTTTCTTATGCCGTGTGACCTGCTCTTACCAGACAAGAACGTCCTGTCAGAGATCATGCGATGCTTACGTTGCACGACCAAAGACCACCATGCAGATATAAAACCCAGCTTTAAACAAGCTGTACCAATGCGTTAACGCGGCCTAAGAGTAGCGTATCTGGCTCGCGGTCTAAGGGAATCAATGAGTATGATTCCCATTTAAAAGCAGATACACAGTATGACACTACCTGCCAACTTGCCTCGGTCGTACCAGGGGGCCTGTGGCTCGCACAATCTGCCGGCGAATCTTTGCCGGACAATTCACCATCCACTACCATGTGCCAGACAGGTGTGCAGAAGTTGAGGTAGAACACCGTTACTCATGTTCTTGTACACTTCGTAAGAATCGCATCCGGACTGGGTGATGTCTTCCGTTTGCCCTCATCTACTGCTGCAAGCAACTCAGGCATGGAGAACGGACTGGCAATACCATCGGTGTCGTCTGCTGTTGGAAGTCTGCCTATGTGTGGTGAAATCCCTTCATCGCTAAAAATGATAGTTGAGGAAGGGAACACATCATGTTTTGGAAAAAAAAACTTCCGTGCCACTTCTCTGGCAAAATTGTCCGGAGACAAATTAGCAGCGAAGCATGCGGTAGTCGCTGCGTCGGGACGATGGCGACCTTATTCCGTTGCCCGGAAAGTTCGCCAGAGAGATGCATTTGATGAATTGTTATTAAACTTCTCGCACCAAGTATACCACTGCCATCGTGCTATATCCCGTTTGTACTTGCGAGCCTTAGCTGTAATATGGTTCACCCTTGTACGTGCCTGAGCTGATGTAGGGTCTCGTGAAGCTGCCAGCTCGGCTTGTCGGCGAGCAGCCCACAAGGTTAGCAGACCGATGTCAGGAACCGGTCGATCGACATCTATCCATGTACTAGTTGTAGCCTTGTCTAAATCGCATTTTATGAGGTCAACAAGCAAGCGTGACGACTCCACTGGCAGATCTTGCAGAATAGTGCGGAAACTATTCCAGTTGACCACCGGCATTTACGGCATAACCGGCGGGCTCCTGATAGATGAACACCAGTGATGATTTGGTGATGGTCATTCCCCAAGCAATCAGGTTAATTGCGCCACAAGAGAGTGCCAGGGCCAGACCACCACGTCAGATCAGTAGCATATGTGGCAGGGCTGCTGTTGCAAACAGTGCACGTTGCTGTACCGGGATTGTTCACAAGAGTAAAAACGCACCAGGGAAGGCATCCCGCACACGCCCACCACGAGGGCTCTAAGTAGGATACCCCCAATCTTGGTATGGAGCATTGAAATCGCCTCCGACTGGAATCGGGCAACTGGGGTATTTCCTACGCACAGTTCACAACCAGCTTAGATGAATACGTGAGGGAGAGCCACCTGCTGGCCTGACGTAAAAAGACACTGCCACAACTGTTGCCTTTGGCAATTTAACAGCAACTGCAACGACCTCCTGGTATGAGTTGTAAAAGTTTTCCATAGAGCTGCACATGTGAGCGAAACGTGTCTCAACATACACCGCCGCCTTTCCTGGAGGGGAAGCAGTATGCACACGGCGGTCAATCATCGATGGGGACGTGTAACCACAAAAGCCTGGAATTGTTGGCAAGGCGTTGGTCTCCTCAAGTAACAGGGCCCACACTTTAAGTTTGTGCAAACGAAGACGGATTTTGAGCTCCCTCACTTTCGTGGAGATGCCTCTGCATTTCCATTGGAGCACACCAGAAAAGCTTGTAGAAGCCATCTTTCGTTAGCAGTCCAAGCGTTGCAACAGAACATGATTATTCCATGCGCAGCGACCACATTGATACAGCCCCTTTTGTGGAAATTGCTCAAAAAAGAAATAAAGCTGTGACTCAAGACAATATTATTTTTAAAGTTGCTAAGCTGCATATCGCATCTACTGCTTCCTTGTGGCTCTAGCAGATCAATCATAAAATCTAGTGCATTCGAACTAGACCACACCAGTGAGCTCGGCCCCAGCTGACCAAGAGGTCAGTGTAGTCTGGGAGTGGAGTGGAGCAGCAAAGCTACACCCAAAGAGAATGATTGTGGCTCTTCTGCAGGCTCACTGCATGTGGTCAGCGCATACTCAAGGGGTTGTGGTGGTGCAGGGCTTCGCTGCTCCACCACGCGGTATGTCGGATTATCATTCGAAAGCGATGGCGCGCTGCTGCTAAAAGCGATACTTCAGTTCTTTTTTTTACACTGCATATACATAATATACACAACTTGCGCTTCCATCTTCAACACGGAGTTAGAGCTTGAGAAAGCAGAATGATGGGTGTCCCAGTGTACGCCAAATGTTGTTTATCTTCACACTTTTGGACGGGATGTTCAAGAAAGGTGCACTTGTAATGCATTTTCCCCTCTAGGTCTGCCAGCTTCAGGCCTACTTTGGGCATTAGAAGCAGCACCTTATGTTCAAAATCTGTGCTGATATTGATTCCTACGTGTGTCACCTGCACTGATTCAGAGCGTGCTTTATGCGAAGGAAAGAAGAAAAATTATTTTTCTTTTTTATCGTTCCTCATTTTTCTATTATGACATACTGATAATTCCCTTAGACCATTGGTATTGCTCCAGTAGGGTATTCCAGGCCATCATCGGTATGATCATCGCAAAGAGTTAAAAAGAGGGTGGTGGTTAATTACAATCGGTAAGTGTAAACCACTAGTGACTTCTGAAAGTTCTTACTGAGTGTGTGGTACTACAATTATCGAAGATTACCACCATTTGATGCAGTACCTCATATCCTAGACCCATTACGTTTGTTATATGTTTCATTCACTAAGAGGCGAAAATTGTGCAGATATCTCAATAACCTCGCTATATAACATGCTTTTTGAAAGTGTTGGGTTCTTCATGAAAAATTCTGTACCGAAATCACTGAACCCCCCAGGAAGCAAGGAATGTGGGGACCCAGTAGGTCCGACGTAGGCTAGTGGGGCTGGGGCAACCATCATAGAATCTCTATCGGTCCCCGATGGGGCAAAAGTGGGCAAGCCCCATTCGGGCTTGCCCCTGTTCCTCCTTCATGGTATCCTATAGCGGCATTGCTTCGCCTATTCCAGAGCACATTTCTGCATTCAGACCACAAGGGTCCCTTGCCGGATATTTGAGGGCAATCCAACCTAAATGTGGGCTTTTTATGGGAAAGCCCTCAGAGACCCGAAATGAGGCCACCCCCATTAAATCTTTGTGGGACCAACATCGGCTGTAGTGGGGCAAAAAAAATGGACATACCCACATGCTGCCCCAGTCGGCCCCTTGTAGGTTATTTGAGCGCAGGGGAAATATGAATAATAGCTCAATTTGGGCAAGCCCTCGGGAAGCCGAAATGAGGCAGCCTTAGCTAAACCGTTTTAGGTCATGCATAGGCTCTAATGGGGCTGGAAGGCGGGCGTGCCCACATGGTATCAAAATCGGTCCCTTGTCTAGCAGGTCTCTCACAAAAGCCGAAGTCAGTTACTCGACGACTGAGAAGGAGTGCCTCGCGATCATCTGGGCCACTTCTAAGTTTCGTCCATACCTATACAGCCGACCATTCAAGGTGGTAAGCAACCATCAGGCGCTCTGCTGGCTGGCTAATTTGAAAGATCCCTCCGGCCGCCTTGCCAGATGGAGCCTACGACTTCAAGAATTGGACTTGACCGTAGTCCATAAGTCGAGCCGGAAGCATTCCGACGCAGACTGCTTATCACGCACTCCCATCGACGCTCCCCCGAAGGACGACGACCACGACGCCTTTTTGGGACTGGTAAGCGCCAGCAGTTTCCCAGAACAACAGTGATTAGACCATGAGCTGAAAGCGCTAGCCGATTACTTAGAAGGAAAGACCGCGTCCCCTCATGGTGTGTTCAGGAGACATTTATCTTCGTTCGCGTTAAGTAATGGCCTCCTCGTCAAGAAGAACTTCGGACCCAACAGGACTGCGCAACTTCTTGTAATGCCTAATAACCTCCCGCAGGAAATTCGGCAGGCATTGCATGAAGAGCCCACAGCAGGCCGTCTCGAATTTGCGTGCACGTTGCGTCGAATCCAGGAGAAGTACTACTGGCTGCGACTGCCTGCCGAAGTTGCCCACTACGCGAAGACATGTGAGTGCCAACGACGCAAGGCGCCGCTTATAAGACCAGTAGGACTACTAAACCCGATTCCGCCCCCAGACCTGCCTTTTAAACAAATTGTCATGGATCTCCTCGGTCCCTTTCCAGCTTCGTCTATGAGTAACAAGTGGATCATCGTGGCCACTGACTACCTTACCCGTTACGCCGAAGCAAAAACACTACCAAATGGTACCGCGGCAGAAGTCGCCAAATTTTTTGTCGAACAAATTCTTTTGCGACGCGACGCCCCAGAAGTTCTCATCACGGTCAGGGGAACGGCGTTTAAGGCATATGCAAGCCATCCTAGAATACAGTCATACAAGCCATCGAAGAACAACTGCGTACCATCCCCAGACCAATGGTCTTACCTCGCCTGAACAATTCGCCTGAACAAAACGATCGCGCACATGATCGCCATGTACGTCGATGCTTAACACAAGACCTGGGACGCCGTCTTGCCGTACGTGATCTGCGCGTATAACACGGTAGTCCAGGAGACGACCAGAGCGACCCCGTTCAAGCTTGTGTACGGCACGGAGCCAACGACGACGCTCGACGCAGTGCTGCCGCACGTAACCAAAGAGGACAACCTTGACGTCGCCGCCTACCTGCAGCGTGCAGAGGAAGCCCGGCGACTCGCACGTCTGCGTATTAAAGAACAACAGCGCGCCGACAGCCGACGATACAACTTACAACGGCACCACGCAGAGTACAACCCAGGAGACCACGTGTGGACTTGGACACCAATTCGCCGTCGCGGACTACGTGCAAAGTTGTTGCCTCGATACTTTGGGCCGTACGAAATCATTCGCCGCGCAGGACTACTGTCCTATGAAGTCATTCCTGACGAAACGTCAGCATCACAACGGCGACGCGCACGCCCAGAAATTGTACATGTACGACTGAAGCCATATTACGCGTGTTAAAGAATCTGTGGTGTTTAAACTTTGCATTTTTTATGTTTAAGTTGCTTTGTTTTGGAACATCGAGGCGATGTTTTTTAAGGGGGGAGTAATGCCGCGAAACCTTCAAAACTGTATTTGTTGTTTTTTAACAGCCACCGGCATGCGGCCCTATCACTGTGTTCTGGCACGCGTATCAATTCTGTATCTCGTGTCTGTACATGCTCGTTGTCGAGATGCGACGCTTTATCAGTTTTTTTGTCGCGAAAGATGCGCCAAGATCTGTCTCGAAGATTCCGATCACTTGCGTATGGTTCCACAATGTTCCAAGGTGTACTAGCAGCAGTTCGCGACGTTATCTGGATTGTTTTGAGCAGCATTTAAATTGAGCGTTGACGAGTGTGACGGCCATTCTTTGTTCGACAATCGACGAGCACGTTTGTTGCTATCGCCGCCGCCGAGTTGCTTAGTTCTTTTGCGGGCGCAAGTCAGCCTAATAAAGAGGTAATTTCAGTACCATCAAGCCTGCGTCGTTTGGTGTCAACGGCCTTGTCACCACTGCTTGACAATATGTTCTGTCCATGGTGGCTCAATACGTACTTAGGAAGCCATTAAAATGTCATAGCTTCAGCGCAAGATTTGCAGAAAAGGTCCTTGTTAGGGAACCAATAGAACAGCAGAGAACTAAACCGTGGCTCAAACTTCTCTACAATATATACTACTCCCTCACTGGAATTCCACGCGAAACATACATCGAAACAAAATCACGTTACGTGAATATAAATGCAGGACCCCAAGCAGCACGCCGTCAGTGGACCGCCACAGGTCTAATATTGGAATATATTGGTCCCAATTATGGTCAATATTGGCATCTGATTGGGGCGCACGAAGATTCAAAATATGTGCCAACCAATTAGATTGCCTCTCTATGAAAAACAGTATTGGCATACTACCTTGCTTACTGGCATTCAATGGCACTCAATGACTACTCAATATCTACCACCCAAGCTCACTCACTGGTTGTTATATCACGGCTATCCCGCCAAGCTCACTGGCCATCTGATATCTTGTATCTATGCTTATTCACTGGATATTCACAACTAGCATTCAGCCAGATTTATCGGCTACCCAATATTTACAATCCAATCTTGCCCAGTGGTTTTGCATTATTGGCACCCAGCCAGAGCAATTGGCAATCCGGCACATTATAGTGCTGAATGTTTCAATAATCAGTACTACGGCTAGTTGCTATTTTGTGCTATAGTTAATAGGCAACTACAAAGCCATCCCATACATATGCAGTGCTGATATTTTTCAGGTAGTTTTTTATTTAAATAAAGCATGCTGAGATTATCAATGCGCAGAAAATAATACAGCTGAAATGTTAATTGCATGGTGATTTATTAGGTGTGCATGTATTACAGGGCATGGAAAAAATTAGGCACAACTCTTTGACTTCAGTGTTCCTTTTGTTTTGCGTCCCTTGGCAAGGTGTTCTCAGGTCCCAAGTTTTAGGAAGGCGCTGAGTTCATCACAGCTTCTTTTGTGGTCGGTTGTAGGGGCAGTAGCTCACAGCAGCCTTTAAAGATATGGATTTGAGCAGTGTGCATAACAATGTATTTCCTTTTGCAGATGGCACCTGGAAATAAAATCAACATTCATAAATTCCCATTAAGAGAGAAAACTTTTGGAAAGTGGAAGTACAGCTAGACCATGGAGTAAAAATGCAAAATAAAGCACCCTCTGTTGGCCCTCAGGCAACTTTCTTGTCTGGTTTACTCAGGATGAAATAAGTTGCATACTCGGTGAGGCCGGCCATAATAACTTGGTTACATTGGTCGCGACATCTGGCAGTGCACGGATTCCCATGTGGATTTGTTGTTGACGCTGGAAACATAAAACAAAATGATATTTGCCGTTATCTATTTGTTAAACGGTAGTCAGTGCTTATCCCCTTCTACTTGTAGTGCCTTTGTTATCGAAGACCTGTAGAAGAAAGACGTCGTCATAACTGCATGCTTCAAATCAATAGCTTTCCATTGAATAGTTTTCGTTAGTGTAGATTGCCGCAAGAACTAAAAGAAACTACAAAAGAAAAAAGAGACGCTAAAAATGATAGCCGCACTCCGACCGCGGCTGCTAAGATTAGTATATACCACGAAATTACTGCAAACAGAACATTTTAAAATTTGTCAAAGCTACAGCCGAAACAACGTACGACACAGATGCTTTGGGGTTTGTATGTTATACTCAAATTGAAAAAATAAAGAAATCCGTAGCTTATCATCACCTTTGGTGTGGGAACAAGTTGTACGTGTGGGGAAGTATAAGAACTATGGTAGCAACTGTAAATAAGAATCTCCTTTTCAGAATTTTTTTATAGAGTTCTTCGCGTTGACAGTAGAACATCTTGCATGTAGAAGATAAAGTGTCATGTTTCAGGCGAGCCCCTTTTCTCTGCGCGATATAACAATCTATAATTTTGAATAAGTGCATTTATGGACGAAAAGATTTTTTTTTATATTTTCGCCAATAATCAAATTTAGCTGTGAGAATAAGTGCGTCGTCAGATTTTCTTTCTGGACGCTTTTAGCTTTTAATATTGATAGTAAAAGTGCACCTGCTGGCTATTTTATGAGACTTCTACTACTCCGGATAAGCACAGGAGAAAGATCAAACACGTGATAAGCTACACGTCGTGTAGACCATTCCAAACGCGCATTCATAACGGCAAAATACATTAAATATTCGCTCGCAACTAAAAATCATGTTCCAGAAAGCTCAACTTAACTCTGAGTTTTCAATACAGTAAGTAAAAGAAACTGATCACCTCAGACACACATCAAGCGCGATGAAGTTGTAACCTCAAAAATCACTCAAAACACGCATCATGCTTTACAGGGACATATTTTTCTTTCGCAATACAAATTGGCCACCTGTGCGCCGAACATTTTGTCTTTGTGACCAGAGCTTACGCATACAAAATAGTGCGTTGAAAATACAGTTCAGAATTGACTGGCGTGGTGCGGTCGAAATAAATGACTTTCCGTTCTCGCAAGTATATCAGTTATTGACATGGTGATCAAAGCTGACAACATACAGCACCAAATCATTCAAAAAAGGTATCTTACCGTACGGCTAGAGCAGATTCGCAGACCTCAGTTGCAAAAATCCGAAATGATTGTTGCCACGCAAAGTACATTCCTATGATCTGATGCTTTATTACACCTGGTAAGAAAAAGTAGCGATCTTACAACAAGACAAAGCAAGAAATAATCTCAGAAAGCTCAATTATGAACAAACAACTTAGAATGCTGGTGGTACTCACAGATATCCTCTTTCAGGCATGGTAATTAAAACAAATTGGAACTTTCATAGGGCTTGTTTTTTGGGTTCTGCTGTCCAAAGCTGCGGCAGCTCGAGCCACTCGAGCGGGTGGGGATTGTGTGACCGGCCAGACGCCTCTGAATCAGCCGCTTGTGTCGAGTTTCGAGGCACGGTTGGAAGGGGGCAGAAGGGTCTTTATGTTTCCTCTCGCTCTCTTTTGCTTGAGATCTGTCGAAAGAGGAGGCATAAGCTCGAAAGGGAGTGAGAGAAATGAAAGAGGTCCCGTAGGACCGCGCGAGCCCAGAAGGCTGCCTGCCAGGAAAGTTGGCTCCCCTCATCCCTCCCCACGTTCCATCTCCCCTTCCCCCGGATGCCGCCACGATATTAGGCCGGCATAACCCGCGTCCGGTACCCCCCCCCCCCCCCCCCCCCCAAAGAATATCCCTCAGATCCTAGAAGAAGAAGTTGGCGGGAAGGAAGAGAAGAGTGCGGCATGAGTAGAGTGAGGGGCATTGTGAGCAACGCATGCCTAGTCGGGAAGAAAGCAAAGACATAGGCCGCTGCCCATCCGCGATGACTGCTTCACGGGGAGAAAAGGCTACAAGATATGAAGTCGAAAGTGGTTTGGAAAATTGCTTTTGTCTAGGCCCTCGGGCGGAGAGGCGAAGAAAGGACAAGGGTATGGAAACCATGTGTTCTTTGCGCCAAACGTGTGAGGAGGAATGCGCAGAGTTTTGCCCTCGGCTTCGCTAAAACAACTAGATTTGCGTTCGGAGCTCTCTGGTCGCCTCGACTGTTGCCTCGGTATCGTTTTTAGTGGCATGATAATTTCGCTACATTTTTGTTTGTTAATGCAAAATTTGTTTTACCTAAGTGTTTTATTATTATTCACATCGCTAAAACAATCTTCAGTTCTCACGGAATCGTTGTCGGTTCGAACAAATCGACATAATTTTTTACTAAAGATGGCACACAGGTTCATGACGGAATGCTCTTGAAACGTCACAACGCGCAACTGAGCGATGTAGCTGCCCGTATACTTGCTGTATTCCTATTAAGGAAAAGAAAAGCGAAAACGACCATAACTACGGGTACTTCAAGGTTAAAATTCCCAAGTTATTAATTTTTTTTTCAAATCAGGTCAACATTTAAAGCAAGAAAAAATCCGCATAGAACTAAGCGTGGGCATATACAGCAGCAAGAGATACAAAATACTCGAGGAGCTAAGATCTGAAGAACTAAATTGGCAGTTAAGAAAGAATAGAAAGAAAGCAAGGGTCAACATTGAAACTATATCTAGGAACTTGGGACAAGGTGTAGTCCTCAGAAAGAAGCGCAGTAAAATCATCTTTCAGCCCGCGGAAGCTGCGATTGTGAAAGCGGCAGAATATTTCAGAGAGGAAACCTAATTCTCTATCATGTGTCAAATACTACGAGAGGGGTGTTCTCTAAAAATGCCACAAAACTGCTTAAATAACGCACTCGCATTACTTTTAATATATATGAATTGCCATTGTTTAGTGGTTTGGAGGGAAACACCTTCGGTGCGGTGATTATATGGTTGGATAATAAGGCAATGAATGCCTGAAGAATATTTTCTGAACAGGCCTTAGGAGAACGCTGTTAAATGCTGTAGTCAAATGCATCATTATGAGGCATGTATTGCAGCTTTAGAACAAAATAACTTCCGTAAAGAGCATCGTTATTATGCAATTTCAATTTTGTTACCATATATGCTGGCGACACATGAGCGCGCATTCATTGCACTGTAGGTAATTGTTTTAAATATAATTTTTTTTCGCTTACCATTCCGCATGTAGTGCTGTTGATTTTCTTTTATTATCTGCCACATGCACACAACTTTTTGCAGTGTCCGATTTACGTCGCATTAGAATACAATCCATTCCAGGAGAGTTCAGATTTTTGTTCTTTTCAAGTGAATTAGCTAGACATAGTGTAGAATATATGTTGCTTATATTTTTCTTTGAGCTGAAATATTTTATGCAGTGCTGCACCAATGGCCAAAGTCGTCCAGTCCTTATCTGTAGGTTGCTGAAGCCCTCAGCAGAGCGCAAAAGAGTACAGGAATAAGATGCGCATTTGTGCTTAGTAAATATTAGAACTCGAAGTCCTTGAAAGCAGCCTCAACATATCTGTCTATAAGAACAGCTAGTACTGAGGCGTGTTATAGTCAGTGCTGATGCTGAATGCCGGAAACAGCTAGCGTAATGGCGAATCATGCAGTGAGTGCTTGATTGGCTAGCGCGATCGATTTGTCCCACCTTTGCATAGCTTGAACATGTAGGGTTTCTTTCGATCGCGTAAAATAAGGCGGAAATAATGATGCTACGCGTGCGTGTTTCCAATCATGGACAAACGTTTACAAGATGTGGATTCACCGGATCGTTTCTGCATTTACTATCCAAACGTAACCACTGGTGTTTGTTAAAGCGACTCACACGTTCTATTGCGTTCTTTGCATTTGAGTACCTTGCGTTTCTTGACTGCCCAGGTGTTTTTTCGCAAACACGCATCTAATAAACTTTTGCTTGTCAGATGTGTGCTCGAGCATGTGCGTATACTTGTTTACTCGTATGCGAATATATAGGCCCATGGAACGCAATCCCGGTGCGCGAGAGTTGTGCGCGAGATGTGTTCAGGATATGTGCATCGGATCTGTGCACTGATGTGTCTATCACTTTCAGTCATCCTGATTTGACGAGATGAGAAAAACAAATCGGCTCCACCGGGAATCGAACTCCTAGCCTAGCTAGCGTTTTAACAACTGCGCTAAACCCTGGATCGCGAAACTAGCACCATATATAATTCTCCTTGTCTACCATTGAGGATAGCGACGGAAATGATGCTGCAATTAGTGATAATGACAATGATGACAGTATCAATGATAATGACGCTGCGTTTAGTTGATAACGATAATGATACGTTATGCACTGTATGCAGCAGCATTAATCTCGCCTTCGCAAATTTCTGCAGTGTAAATTCCACGTGCTGTCAGAATTTTATCAACACTTGGCTAAAGTTTGCAACACTATCTGTGTTAGCTACGTCCCCGCGTGATGAACATCCGGCCCTCTAGACTGGGGGAATTGTCTCCAAAATATTATACGCAGAATTTAAAAAAAAAACAAAGAATTGTGCCTAAAATTGTAAATGAAAGAGTACTCTACCAAAATTGTCAAATATGACCACAGGTCATCCGCAACAATTAGCGAATCACGGAAAATGTATTCAGAAAAATATATTCTACATTTTCCGTGATGGGCGCTTCTTTGCATTATGTGTGGTCAGCTCAGTCAAACAATTTTAGGACAATGTATACATTAGTCCCAATAAACATCATATATATAGTGGCCCAAATTACATATGGCATATGAATATCTTCATCAGTTGAACGTAAAGTGACATTGGGGCCGTGGAAAAATTTAGTTGGGACGAAATTAGCACAAAAAATTGTCATATTGGGATACATGTACATAGAAAAATGCCTGTGTCGGTCAGAGCTGCTTCTGCTGTTTTTTTAGCGCCGCCACAGTTTGAAATGTGCAATGGTGGTCAGCCATCAAAGCTCATTAAACAATATTGACAGCTAGAAACCACGATATATACAATGTTGGGATGCCACCAAAGCTATTAGGACAATGTTGAGCGATCTATGTCAAGATATATTCCATGTTGACAAGCCATTCATACTGGCAGAACATTATTGCCCAACCTATGCCATTAGGGTGCAAAGCTGGCTAGCCATCACAGTCCATCGAACAATATAATGCAATATGTAAACATTGTTGGCAGGCCGCCATGACAGGCGGCTCACTATTGGCCAATATATGCCAAGATTAATTTATTTCTGACAAGGCAACCATAATAGCCGGACAATATTAACCAATTTATGTGATTATATGTGCAATGCTTGCCAGCCATCAAAGCTCATTAGACAATATTGACCACTATAAACCAAGATATATACAATGTTATGATGCCACAAATCTAGTGGGGCAATATTGACCAATACCTGCCAATATATATTCAATGTTGACAAGACAGCCATATTGGCAGAAAATTATTGCCCAACCTATGCCATTATATGTGCAATGCTGGCCAGCCATCAAGGCTCATTAGAAATTATCAACCAGTAGAAACCAAGATGCTACAATGTTAGGAAGCCACCAAAGTTGGTTTTACATTATTGACCACTGTATGCCTAGATGTATTCAGTATTCAGAACCAGTTGTTATTGACCGGAAAATATTGACCAGGTTATACCATGGTGTTAAAGATATTGGGAAACCCTTGCAGCTGGTTGGCCAATAATGACTAGGTTGTCTCATTTGTATACAATAATGGCAAGCTGTTCAATATGCTTGGGGATTATTGGCCGCTGTTAGCCGGTTGAATGCCAATAATGGATATGGATGAAGTTCAGTGGGCCAATACTGGTTTTGCTATAGCCTGGCTGCGCATTATTGGTAGCTCATTGGCACCATTGGGCCACTTCTGGGCCAGTAATCCCCAATCAATCCCCATTATTGGGCCGATGGCTGGTGCTGCCTGGGAAGACAGCATATAGCAACTTTTATTTCCCGAAGACCATTTGTAAATGGAACTGTTTGCAGGCAGCTGTCATGGTTATCTCACAAAATTACTCTTTCGACTCCACTTTGAGCCAAGTCACGTCATTGCACCGTTGGATACGGCATCGTTATATGCTCGCTGCTGCAGTGGGCCTTCATTCATGTGCAGTATAGGTGCGCAAATTCCACATTTCAACTTTTGATGATCTGCACTTTTGCATATGCAGGTGTACTGCGCTGGCTATTTGTTCTTGTTTTTCATATTTATTTGGCGAACAACGCAGTTGACATTTTTCTTAAATCATAAATTCTATCACTCTTTTTTTTTTGAACAGACACACAAGTGTATTTACCGCTGAATGCCACGGTATCCTGTAAGCTGTGAGACATAGAAAATACAGACATCGATCATCTACACAGACTCCTTAAGTGTTTTAACGTCCCTATCTTTTTGAAAATGGCATAATAAGAACCCAGCCCTGAATTCTCTTCATAACACCCTTATTTCTGCGCCCATAAAGGCCTCAATATAGTCCGACGTAACGCACGCGCGCGCGCACGTCGGCCTCCGCGACGTTACGTCGGCGAAAAACCGAGGTCTATAGTCGAACGTCACGACGTGATGGACGTAGCGAACGCGAGCCGACGCGGCCCAACGTCGCCGACGCGCAAATAGAATCTCGCCTATTTCTCGCCGACCGCGTCAGCCGCGTCGGCCACGCATCCCAGCATTCCTCACGCGCAGTGAAGATGGCGGCTTGCATGTAGACAGCGACCACGCGCGCATTTCAGACACTATTGCGGAAAAGCTGCTAGAAGGCATTCGAGGGCAGCCTTGCGTCTGTGATACCGAGCGGAGTGACTACAGAGACGTTCAGAGGAAAGAAAATTGCCTGGGATGCAAACTGTCAGTAGAGCGGCCGGGCACAGCGGTGAGTTCTTCGCTGCGGTGCGTGTGTCATACACGTTTTAATGCATTGCTCTAGGAGGTGTAACGATGGTGTTGTTTCACTTACCTGCAGTACATTCAGTGGAAGAATACCAAAATCTGCGGAAGCGGCTTCGCATAGAGTTGTGACCTGTACACGCCGGAATCGAAGGCCGTACTCGATTTGGCCACACGGAACGTCAGCGGCTCAACAACCAGGGAATTCGCGAAATTTATGGAATTCTACAGAAACTGCGGCAGACCGAAAAAGTGATCCTCATTACTGTGTAATCTATAACTCTTCTGTATTCGTACAGATACTTAAATTATGATCAGTTTTCAGTAAAACACGCACGTACACAATCATCGTTCCCTCTGTAGCCGTCGTCGACGCGGGCTCAGACCGTTGCTGGGCTGGACGTCTCCACGGCTGGCTGTACATGCTTTGTGCAATTTGAACATTCGCAGTAAACACACCGCATCATTGCCTTGATCACAACAATAATTAGTGCCTCGATAGGCAGCCAGTTCGTCCCTGTAGGTTACCTGTCGTCTGCTCGAAAATGCACACAGAAAACGTACCAGCCCTCGAGGGCGTCTTGTGCGCATGCGCGACGCGGCACCTGGCACGCCAGCTGCGCCAGACTGTAGAAGCGGCAGTTTTTTGACACACCCGTCGTAGCCGACGTGCCGTGGCCGACGTCGCCGACTCAGCGAGTCGCGTCGAAAACGTCGGACTATATTGGGGCCTTAAACTAGAACTTAATATTACACTGTGCTGGGTCCCAGGCCATCGGTCTATCCCAGGTAATGAGGCAGCTGATAGGCATGCTGTATCAGCTGTCCTTCGAAGCACTACAAATATTGACAAGTTAACATATCAGAACCCCAAGCCACACATCAAAACCATGATTCGACAACAATGGCAAGAGGAATGGGACACAGCAAGTGAGTATAAACTACACATAATAAAACCAAGGATAGGAACTATACTCTCGACAGAAACAAGACAGATTAAAAGTAGCTCTTTGCTGGCTGAGAATAGGTCACACATATACAATACATTCATACCTTTTAATAAACTCATAAACTCTCCTGCACCACATTGTTCGAGAAGCGTTGACTGGCTAACAGCGATCCATATTTTAATTGAATGTCCGAGTCTTGAACAGCAAAGGAGACATCATTTTCCCGAATTACAAAAGAAACAAAAATCCACAAATCCCTTCATCTTTCTTGGTGATAATCATACGTTTCCTTCAGAAAGAGTTTTTAAATGTCTATTAAAAGGAGGCTTTTTACATTGAATTTTTTTATCAACGTGGGCGTCAGGACGTTTCTTTTACTTGGATGGCTTCCTTTTAAAAAAATTGTTGCTGAGGCAGCTTAGCCTCTCAACATTAACAAATCTTCATTGAAGTTTTGCTCAGACCACTATACACCGCAATTAAATGTCTTTGTACCCTATACCCCATTGTTTTTAGATTACACACTGCGAAAGAACATTTAGGCTCTATACACAACTCTTTTTAAGTACATTAAACATCACACCTCGGAAATTTTATGGACTTCAGTTGACACTTCATCTTGTGTTTGGTTTTCTTTGGCCTAATATGCCCATGTGCCATAAAAATCAGGCCATCATCATAATCATCCTTTTGTTTCCGTTACTTTGTGCATGACGTTGCTGCTGATGCTTTTTTACTTTCATTTATATGCTACGTTATAGGTATCACCTCCCCCTAATGTAATGTCAATGGAGCTGTGGGTAAAAGATAAACAGTTTCAGCATCGCACATTTAAACCGGCCAGAATTTTGCAGGACTGCCTTGTTCTCTGGATTCAGGTTACATTGCAATGACTGCGTGAATATTTTCACTATACCTATAATGATCAGTCAGAGACGCGCTTGACAATCCGTTATTGGAAATCAGTTTTTTGTGTTTGCGGGAAATATAGGACATTATTGATCTTAATGTCCAGCTTGATAGATTTATTGTATACATATCGCCGGATGTACAGCTCGTCGGCCAAGCCATGGTAATGCCCTCACAAGACAAAACACACAACTAATGGAAAACAAAGAAAACTCAAAGCTGTTGCCAGCGATCGATAAAACTGTGGTTCAAGATAGTTGTGAGGGCTAGTTGCTTTATGCTCTGTTGAGGCAATAAACAGTACTGGTGGTGTTATCACTATGGACAACTTTAAACCGCAATGATCCAACTGCTTTCTCTGTGGCAACGCAGCCCAAGTTAGAAACTGGGAGAATGGAAATGCCTGAAATGGGCAGCTGTGCAACCAGTGGAATCGGTGAGCCTATCAGATACCAAAAATTGAGAAAGATCTGCAAAATGTGCACTGCAGAAAACTTGAGATACAGCAGCACGTGGTATATAGGGAACTTCTTGTAGACATTTTTCTAGAGAGGCTGGGCTTGTGCCAAAAATTGGCAATATCCTTTCCTTGGCATGCGTTCGTTGCAGTGCTATATATAATTATGATTGGTGTATAGGAAATGGAAGGGGCAGTATCTGTTACCGTTTTTCTGTGGACACTTGACCGCGCCGTAAAGAAAGGATAGGAGGTGTAATGAATGCGGAAAGTGGAGCCATAGTGGAGGACTACGGAGCAATTTTGACCACTTGGAAATGTTTAAGTGCACTGCCATCACTGTGCACACGAACGCCTCTTCATCTAGCTTACGTATGCTTTTGGTTGGACTCCACGAAATGGTGAACAGTTACACCCATCCATGCCAAGATCTTGTTTTATTGCGAAAGCAATACTACTCTAGGCTCCGAACCTTTAGCGTAGCGCTGCTGGTAGCCCCGTCTTACTCACCTGACGCTGTGACGTCACACCCCACGTGACACTAATCTGAGAGCAGGGCTACCACCTGAAGCGGTCGGCAAGAGCTGCCACATTGGGTGTCTCGTTTCACATGGGGCGGTTATGTCAGAATCAGCCTGCTAGGACCATGACATTCACGCTACCCCTATAGGCCACTAAAACCTACAGGGGCTCGGTTAAAGCGGGGCTTTATATGGGGGCTGAGGAAGAAGAGAAGAAGAATGCTCGGTCACCCACAGCTAATGCTTTCGCTCAATATTTGGTTCTGCAGCGTTGAACCCTTGTAATTGTTTATTCTTGATTGTAAATTGATTCATAAGAAAGGAATTGTATGAAAGAACGGAAGGTGGGAGTGAAAGATTTGAGAGTGAAAGAGCTCCCATAATGGAGGGCTCCGAAATAATTTCGGCCACCTTGGGACGGTTAACGTGCACTGTCTTTGGATAATACAGAGCTACTTCTCTCTTTAAAATAGGTTTGGGGGAGCCAGGTGGAGTATACTTTCGATGGACACCACGGAATTGTGCTCAACGGCTTTTCATTACATTGAGGCCACTTGAAGGTGAAACATTGTTTCATTCGAAGACCGGATTTTACCGAAGTGAGTGTTTTGCCTTATTTGTACATTGGTTTATAAGAAAGGAAGGGCCCACTATCTGTGTCAGGCCTTAGGCACGTCATGCGTAGCTCTGAGCAGGCAGCAGGGCAGTTGATAATTCTCTCTGTGATAATAAAGGGTAAAATTCACTGGCTTCGTCAGAGGTCCAGAGGGTGTCATTTCCGGGTATTTGGATTTTGTTAGAGGATGTGGCGAGTACACGCCGCTGGCAAGCGCCTGCGCTCGCTTCTTCTACGTCGCACACCTGCTGCTTCTTCACACACGTGGCAAACTTTGGTCGTACCTGTTCATATCTCCACAAATATACACTGAGCGACATATTGAAACCAGCTTTCCTGCACACTGCCCTCAGTTCCCTCCACCATCACTACCTGCTATCTGGCTCACCTCCTAAGACTTCCCCTTTCAAAATTCCCATCGCACGTTTCTGTCATTTAACACTGGCTGTTATGTTCTTGAGATTTGCGATAGCATTGGATAAGTCGAACACTATGCTAGTGCATTGGTTGCATTTTCATGTCCTTAGACAGGCACAGAGGAGCTAAACTACATGTAACAGTGTCTGGCCTTGCTTAATCGAGCTTCCTGTTTGTTAACTAGGTTATCTACGAGTCTAACTCAGCTTAGCAACGCAGCATAGCCAAGCATACAAAGCTCTCTCTTGCACATTGAGCTTGGCGTGCTAGGCAGCACCAATTTTTCCTCCCATTAAATATGAAATGTCATGCACATCTCGACAGCAGTTAAGCGCTGTTATTAAGCGGGATATTAGCTTCCACGAAAACATCATGCCAGTGGCGTAAGCACACGGCATAATGCATAATCTGGAACCGTGTCCTCGCAATCGCTAAATGAATATTTCAGCATATTTCAGAACGATAAAAATATTTTCTTTTAGAGCGCGCGGATGTCGTCCTTTAAGCGCGTGAGATGTCCGCGAGTATGTCAAGGTTCACTTGAAACCTCAGCTTGTTACTCAATTTCACATTCTAATAACTACAGGTTTGCGCTTAGCTTCACTTTCTTCATTATTTCTTCTAACTCTTTTGCATGTTTGTGCATTTGTCACAATTTCATTCCGTCATAATTTGTATTTGCTTGTGTTGTCCCCAACATCTCTACTCAACATGCGAGACTGAATTGATTTACACGAGGCACCAGAAACTAGGCCGAATCAGCGGAACAAGAAAATTATGTCTACATTAGAACCTACTAAACGTCCTCAGTGGCGAAATGAAGTCATCGCGCGAGTCAACTGCCACGTGTCGTCGACACATCTCGCGCAATCTCGCGGAATGCCGGCTACATATACCACGAACACGAGATTTTCACCATGAGCCTTTCACGGTTAAGGGTGGAAACGTAGCAACAATCTATAACAAACCACCTGATAGCAGTAATGGGTAAATTTGTTTTCATAAGCGTTCTCTGATATTAACAGCGCGTTTACATGTTACATGTTCCGTATGCCTAGTTTAATTGCAGACGCATCATCATCAGCCGGACTATACCCGCTGCAGGGCGAAATCCACTTCCATACTCCTCCACCAAATCCCGTCCGATGTTAGCTGCATTCACTTGACCTCTGCGAATTTCCTAACGTCATCCGCTCACCTAACTTTCTTTTGCCCCCTGCTGCGCTTTCCTTCCCGTGCGGACACATGCCGAGCAGTAATTGCGTCTTTTTGTGAATACGTTTAGTAGATTTTCGCTAGCATTAGCGTGTGTAGTTTCGTAGAAAATATATTATATTTCACTAATCCGTTGTTATTCACTAGCCTGCATATATATCCGCTCCAGGACAGAAACCCTTAACATTGTAAAATAAATAGTCGTACGAATTTATAGTGTGCACGCGTTTCAAGGCGTTGTGCGACAACGCACGTGGCTCCCATAAACGGCTCGCGTGCCAGGTGGCCTAGCCCAAAGGCTCCTCTCGCGCCACTGTCGATCTCCTTCTTCGGAATAATATGATCAAGGCTTTAAGTTGGACTGGTTCGACTTTGGTAAGCGTAATTTAAATTAGCGAACAAGACAACGCTCATGCTGCGTCCGTTTTCTGTACTGTCCTCTGAGCGAATCAAACATCTGTGCATCACAATGAAGCTTAGATGCCGAACGGTATAGGAAAATAATGCGCATAGCAACTGAGAGATCTAACTCCCCTTACATAAGATGATGGGGGCAGGTACAGGTACCATCATACTTTGCTGTAAGCTGTACAAGGGAAACTTTTGCAGAATTGGAACTAGGATTTGTTGGTTTGGTAGCGGCTTTGTCAGACGTAATCAAGCCAAGGATATTATTGTTCTGTTTAGCGAAGCCTTAAGGCCCTTACTTCTTCAACAGTATCTGTACAATAAAGAAATGCTTTTCACACATTCCCTATCTTATATCTGACGTAATAGTTTCACTAGATAGCTGACAGAAGGAACTGTTTGTTTACTTGTTACTGAGGAAACGTGGAGCTTGACGTACAAAATAACATCGCTGACGAGCCGCGCCGTGTGGCCAACTGCGAGCTTAATGTGAGAAATTATTTTTTTATTTTGCACCGACTTCGCACATCTCATGGGAGCCTTTTTCTTGGCCTAAATGTAACCATTCTTTACCTGGTAAGAATCGAGTTCTCTGTTAGTATAGCAGTGGAGCACAATGTTCCCTGGGGGACCGAAGTGTCACTGCAGTTTTTCACCTGGCCACTATATCGGTATTGACACTGTCCCTGAAGATCGCCATGTGGCATTGAAATTAATTGAGCAACTATCGCGGACGCCCATGATCCCACGTAGGAACGTTTTGTGCAAACAAGAGCAGATAAGAAACAGATGCAATCGAGCACTTTCTGGGGCCATCTCCAGCCTGTGCGCTAAATATATGTGGAACAAAAAGCTCTTCTCTATGGCAGAAAACCATGCTATTGCCGCCATTATAATAGAGGAAAATTAAAGAATGTGAATTTGTTTATACTAATAAATGTAAATCGACCATTTCACTTAAGAAATGTTCTTAGCAGGTTTCAAACTCATGCTTAGTCTGGCTGCGTAACTGTTCATGGGCCTTCCGTTCTATAGAAGGAGGCCCAGAAATGCAAGACTGTCGGCTTTACCTCCCAGAACAAAGCAAAGTGGATAGAAATGCCAAACATGGAAAGGAGTGTAACAAGTAATTAGTATACAGAATGAACGAGAGGAAGATGGCTTGCACGGTATAATGGAGAACTGAACAAGGGTAAAGTGGGTACGCCTCAGTCTGCAGGTCGAGTATTAAAGTACAGTCTACAAAGTAACGAGCGTTAGCAAATATGTATCTGTGGAAATTAAAGATAAATTTATAGAGCATCAGCTTTAGCGCATTACACAGCAAAATAGCACGCCCAAAAAGAATTAAGTTGAAGATTATTAACTCTGTTCTATGTTTAGTAAATATACTTTCATGTGATGTGCGTATATATGTGCGAACAGTATACGCTGCTCCAATTTCAGAAGGTAAAATATTCTAGTAGGAGATGTCGGGGTACCATATTATGCTGTTCCAATATTATACTGCAGCAATCGATTGAAATCTATTGAAATCTTTTATTAGTTGTCGCGTTCAACAGCCGCCAGCACGCACCTTTTTGACTGCGGTTAAAGCTCACTGAACGATCCTGTACAGGCTCGTTTTCGCAAGATGCGACTTCATTACTTTCTTTGTAGCGCGAGATGTGCTGATATTTTACCCGAGTGAGCACATGTCCAACTGCTTCCTTAACATTCCATAACTCTCTAGGTACCTTCAACTGGATATATAGAGGCTCGTTCCCCGACCTTTGCCGATTTTAAATTGAGCATGGCCTACCTCTGTGGCCATTTGCAGCCTGACGGCCCCTGGGCTCATTTGCTAGTATCAGTGACGCCGGATTGCTAAGCGTTTTAGCGGGCGCAAACACGCCTACTAAAGGGTGATTGTTTCGTGAAATAAAAGTCTCTTCGGCTGTGGACTACGACCTTTTCACTACCACGTGACATGCGGTGTAGATGCTGCCTTTGTGTTTCGGACCTTCCCTGCAAAACCAAGACAACACTCCTTTCTTTCACCCTTGGGGGACCAACATACAGGCCACCGGACAGCCGCCGACTCCAGAGCTACCGCCTGAACACGGGTTACCGCCGCACCCAAGTCAACCGCGGACGGACGCCTCAACAACCACAACATCCAAGAATCAAGCGTCTGTTTTCTTGATCTTTCGGCAGCTTCCATAACCGCCAATTTGCAATAGAGCACAGGAAGAAGCTTCGGAAGACTAGCAATTTAAATTTATTTCGCTCACAGCGCACAAAGACAGGACTAGAGACGGAACACAATTTTCCGTCTGCAGTGCTGTCTCGGCGCGCTGTGAGCTAAATGAATATGAACCAACTCGCACAAATTTCCGCTTTACTCATAGCTATGTAAAGACGAAAGAGTTGCTACAAAGAAAAGGTGAGAATGCAAAGAAGCTCCGAAACGATCTTTACACTGAATGGAGCCGCTCCGACGTGGTGTGAAGAGCATGAGTCCTGAGAAATTGTGTGGTTGGAATTGGAGAAGGAATTATTTGATGTGTTTGCATGAATTGGTGAGGAAAAAGAGAGATGAGGAAATGCTCCTTCAATCTAAGATCCAGCAGCCTAATTGTCCTCACTCACGGACACTGTTATTCCCGAAGAAAGGAGGAAGGTTTTCGAGGGGTAACAGAAACACCTTTTACGAGCCGTATCAGGAACTCCCGGAAATCAGTGGCAAGTTCATTCAGGAAGCGTGAATTTTTGGCTCCCGAACCATATTCATGACGAATAAATATCTCTGGCGAATGATAACATGTGGGATATCACACGAGAGAACGTCTGAGAGGAACTCCGCCGGCTGCTGCGATCTTCCAGAGAGCCCAGGTGGCGACTATATGAATGTCGTCCATGAGAAGATGCGTGGTCGTTATGCGACATCTCCCACGGCCCAACGCAAGACGCTGCTGATTTGATATATGCAGACACATTACGCTGATCCGCAAACCCTCCTCGACGTGGACTAGTCACTCCCGAACGACGCCCAGTATGCTTCCACTGTGGCGAGGTTCGACAGATACTTCACCGCTGCCCATAGACGGAATAGAGTGCTGGTTTCGCCACCGATGACCCACGATTGCGTCCTGGTGAGCGAGCATAAGTAACCAGACGATCGACATCCTTTGCAGGGAACAGCATGCGTGGTCAACTCACCGCCGGTCGTCTGCCATCTGGACGCCCTCAGGGTAAAACGTTTTGCAATCAAGATCCCTTGCCCCCATAGTAGAAAATGAAGACCGCAGCCCCTGTATGTCAGGTTAGTCAACAACGAAAAGACGAAGACCGTCCACCGCTGACAGCTAATGACGGTGAAGTAGCTACAACACCACCGCACCACAAGACGGCATCAACGAGTAAGCGACCAGAGTTCAATCCAATACCATCGCCCGGAAACATGGCAACATTGCGGCCCGGACGCGACCAAAGTACACGACAGGGACGAGGTCGGACATCGAAGCCAACGCGTAGTGCAAGGATATCAACTAGTCACCTTGACGTTGGTGTTGACAGTCGACAGTTATCCCTTTAGGGGACACAGGAGCCGACAAATCAGTCATCAGCGACCGTTCGCCTCTCGCTCAAGACATTTGCAGCCACTTGACATGGTCCAGAGATAAGCACCGCGCTGGCAAATTTAATACAATCTCGGGGCAATGCACTGAAAAACTGACAGTAAAAGGACTTACGCATCCTCCCGGCTTTCTGGTCCTACAAAACCTCTTGCGAGGCGTTATTTTCAGTACGGATTTTCTCTCGGAGCGTCAGATCATCATCTACCTTCGATCAAACCTCATCACACTCTCTACGGATATCATACCTACCCTTACGACTTCGACATATGATGTTGCTCTGAAAGTCCTACGCTGAGAATTCAACGTGCCTCGCATTCAAGCGTCGTCAATCGCGTGGGGAGTGCGGGAATCAAAATCATCGAAGTCGAAGGAAGCACCAAGCTGATCTTTGAATGAGGGCTCGGCACCGTAAGAAGCATCGCCATTTTTTTACAGAACAAGCTAATGTGTCGGTGATGAATGTCTCCGAAGAATACCGGCAATCTCAATAAGGGCATGAGGGTCGCTTTTCTTGATGTATTAGCAGACATTCGAGATGTATTCACCCTTCAAGTCCAATACCCTGGAAGATGCTGCGAACCAAATTCGTCAGCCTATGTTTGACATCAATCCGGATTCACTTCGATGCCGAAAAGGCCAGATTCAAAGTCTTCTTCAAAGCTACTGCAAGTGCTTCTCGTTAACAATAACGGTGCGGTAAACATTACATGCCAAGCACCGCATTTTAATTGACGAACAGGCCCGACATCTGCGCCACCTATCACTAACCACTAGGCCCTACCACGTATTGCCACGAGAACGCCAACCACTCCGCGAGTAAGTCAGTGGAATGCTTCGTGCCGACGTTATACAGCCATCAAAGAGCCCCTTGGCAGCTCCAGTCATTCTGGTGAAGAAATATTGCACAGCTTGCTTCTGCGCTAATTGCTGGCACTTGAAGGCCATAACAAAGAAGGTTGTTTACACTCTCTCCCGCACTGACGACACACTGGATCGACCCTACAACAATAAGTACTTGTCATCAATGGTTTTAAAGAATGACAATTGGCAATGTGAGGTTGACGAAAGAGATTGTTCTAATACCTAGGTCATATCAGACCGCACGTCCTTCGGCGTAAATTCGGGTTCAGTATAAATTCATTTGCCCTCCACTCTGAACAAACTACGTTACGTTCCAGCGAGTAATGGATACAGTACTAGTTGGCTTCAAGTGGCAAATTTGTCTGGTGTGCTGAGATGACGTCATTGCCTTCTCTCCGAACTCTGAAGACAACCTTAAACCTAATTTTATTAGCCTTCAAGTGTCACTCCGCATATGAAGAGTTGTTGCTTGATCATATTGTAAATAAGGGCACAGTTTCCGCCCCCCCCTCCCCTATGCAGAAAACAGCTGTGATTGCCCACTTTGTGCAGCCTGATAACAAGAACACTCTGCCCCAATTCGTTGCGCTTATGAGGAACTTCTCTCATCCAAAAACTATATCACAGCCTAAGAAGGATGACATATCTTTTAATGGGGAGCGCAGCAAGTAGAAACAGTCCACGAACGTAAGCGCAAACTACTGTCCCCTCCTCGTCTAAGCCACTGGATAAAAATGACGAAACAGAAAATCACATCGATGCAAGCAGTGTAGGCTCAGGTGCCATTTTCATTCAGAAGAGTGCTAGACAATAGAACATTATCGCGTTTGCTAGCATGTTCCTCTCAAAAGCTGACGCCAGTTATTCGACGACCGGGATGGAGTGGTTCGCGATCATCTGGGCTACTTCGAGCTCCGTTAATACCAATACGTTCGACCAATCAGAGTGTTAATTCATCAGCAGCGCTGCTGGCTGGCTAGTTTGGAAACCTTCCGGCTGCCTTGCGCGATGGAGCCTAAGTCTTCATACATTTGACATTCCTGTAGCCTACAAACCTGGCCGTAAGCTTTCCGATCCAAACTGCTTACCACGAGCCTCCACTGACATTGCCTCAAAAGGAAAAGACGTGTTCTTGGGACCGGTAAGCGTCTGCAGTTTCGCACTACAGCAATGCTCGAATCTTCAGTTGAGAAATCTTATTTCGTATCCAGAAGGCAACAACGCTTCCATACTTGCTGTCCTATGAGAGAGTTATTACACTTCACCTTCCGCACTGGTGTCCCCGTAAAGAACTTCGCACTCCATAGAAATCCTCATCTTGTTCCCAAAAATATTCTGCAAGGGTACCACGATGAGTTGAAAGCCGGGCATCTAGGGATTGCACGCATGCTTGGCTGATTACGAGAGAAATATTATAGAATGCAGGTAGCTGCTGTCGTCCGAATTTACGTGAAAACGCAGTGAGTGCCAGCCACGCGCTAAACCCCTACGAGACTGTTACTCAATTCCATACCACAGTGAGTGAACCCTTGCAAGAAATTTGCATGGATGTCTTTATCCACGGGTAACAACTAGACCATTGTTGCCACCCACTACCTTACCCGATACGCCAATGCAAAAGCACTGCTCAACGCTGCCGCAAGGGAAGCTGCCATACATTTGTAGAACAATTTTTTTTGCAGCTTCCAAATGTACTCATCTCAGATTGGGGAACAGCCTTTGCACCTGAGCTGAAGCAAGTCATCCTGGACTACATTCATGCTAGCCGCCGACAAACAGCGTACAATCCGCTGGCCAATCGACTCACACAATATCCGAACAAAACTATCGCCGACATGCTTGTCATGTATGTGCACACTGAACATCAGACATGGGATAACATCCAGCAATGCGTGATGTCAGCATCAAACAACGCCATTAAGGAGACTCCCTGGTCGATCCCTCTGAACTTGTGTACAGCAGGCAGCACATGACCCCATTCGACGCGATGTTACCTCATGTGACGGAAGACGACAGCGTCGACGGAATTGCCTACCTTTATCATGCAGAGAAAGCCAGAACGATTGCACGGCTGTGCAGTAAAGATCACCGATCACCTGACGGCTGACGCTATAAATTATGACGACGCTCAGCTGCATAAGCGCCTGCAAACACAGCATTTGTTTGGGCGCTAAATCGCCGCCGCGGTCTCACTGGAAAACTTTTATGCCGATAGTTCGGCCTGTACAACGTCCTGCGCTGAGTGGGTGATCTGGACTACAGAGTCATTCCTGACTTTGTGACAGCATCCTAGCGGCGCCCTGCGCACCAAACAATGCTGGATGTTGTGCGGCTTACGCCACTGAGGCCATTGAACAATGGCGGCAATCTCTGATAGGTAGGTAGGTTGGTAGGTTGGTTCACAGGAAGGGAAAGGCGCAGTATCTGTCACACTTGCTCTGTGGACACCTGAACCGCGCCGTAAGGGAAGGGAGGAAGGTGGGAGTGAAAGTGGAAAGAGAGAAAGGGGAACCGTAGTGGAGGGCTACGGAGTAATTTCGACCACCTGGGGATCTTTAGCGTGCGCTGACATCGCACAGCAAACGGAAATATTTATTTTCTTAGTTCTTAAAGGCATCCAGCACGCTGCCTTAAAGTAATTTTAGCGCAAAGAATGGTCTTGTTCATACTCGTTGTCACGAGACGCTATTTATCCCTTTATTTTTACTGCCAGATGCGCAGAGATTTTTCTCGAGTTTTGGCAACTAAGCCCAACTTTTTCATATAATTTCGGACTTTTCTAGGTTCATTCGGTCAATTATCTAGACGGTTCACCATCGACTTGAAATTGATCGTGCTTGAATTCTGCTAGCAATCCGTAGTCAAACAACTTCCCAGCACGCTTGCCGTTACCTTTCGCCGGGTTGATTATGTTGTTACGGGGTATATGCACAGTCTGAAAGCTGCCCGCACCACTGAGTATAATCACAGCACAGATCTCAGCGCTCGTCTGCGTCTTCTTCTTCTGGAAGTCTGTCGCACTTCTTTATCCACAGCACGACCAGACAATGCTGCTAATTAACACAACCCTCCTCGGAAAAAGCACAGTCCCTGTGCGATCTACATTAGTGAAACAGAAGGTGCACGTAGGGCTTCAGACGGGACAAATGCAATATTTCGGAGGATGGCGCTCTGAACGAGGATATCGAAGACACAGATTCAACTTCGTATGTGACGTCGGTCACGAGTTGAAAAACTCGGTAAGGGCCTATGCAACGGGGCAAATGCTTTTCGCACAACCCCACTCGACGGCACGGGAGCCACATTAAAACGAGAGATCCAGGAGTGCAGTGAAATCCCGTTGGCGACTGTTGTACCGGACGTTTTAGGAGTCTTGAGATGCAGAGAGCCTGGCACGAGCTATTCGGCGGGCATCATGAGCGCGGGCAACGTCATCTCTGGCTTAAGTACTGGTGGCGTCTGCCGCGGGCAGTGAGATGCCGAAGGGCAGTAACGGGTGCCGGCCAAATAACAGATAAAATGCAGAGTATCCAGCGGCAGACTGGACAGATGAATTGCAGGTGAATGCCACAAAGAGTAGATGAACGTCCCAATCCCGGTGGTCGTGAGATACATAAATGGCAGCATTTCTGAGGATATGATTTAGACGTTCCGCGAGGCCGTTGGTTTGGGGTGATAGGCGATGGTGAATTTGTGGCGGACGGAGCAAGAAAGGAGTTCTTGGACCACTCGCGACCGGAAGCAGCGGCCACGGTCAGTTAGTAGCTCACGAGAGGCACTATGATGTAGACATGTTTTCTAGAAGGAAGTCAGTGACATGTGGGGTGCAGCTGGTAGGGATGATCGAGTAACACCTCACTGCGTAGCGTAATCGGCGGAGACGGCCATCTATTTGTTTCCTGAGGCTGAAACTGGGAAGGGGCCAAAAAGGTCAAAGCCTATACGGGAAAATGGGCCAGTAGGTATGGGGATCGGCTACAATTGGCCTAAAGGCAAAACTGTGACCTTATTCCTAAGCTGACACAATTCAAATTCGGCAATGTACTGCTGGACGGAGTGGTAGAGCCCCGGCCAGTAGAAACTTCGGCGCAGGCTGTCGTATGTGCGAAAGGCACCCAGGTTGCCAGCCATGGGAGCATCATGGAACTGTTCAAGGATGATGGAACGCAGATGTTGAGGAACGACGAGCAAAATGTCTGCGCCATATGGTTACATATTGCTTCGGTATAGGATGTTCTCGTGGAGTACAAATAATGCTAGGGGTGTATGGGTGGTCGGAGGTAAGACGGAGGATAAGATAATGGAACGAAGGATCTATGTGTTGTTCATCGGCAAGGTTATAAAAGTCCGAGATAGACAAGATACATGCTTCATCGTGAGAGTCGCTGGACTAGGCGAGTAGGCGCATCTTGGTGAAGCCGGGCGGACTTGTACACGACGGAAAATGTATATTCTTGTAATCGAAGTGCCCAGCGCCCCAAACGGCCAGTGGGATCTTTGAGGGAGGAAAGCCAGCAGAAGTTTTGGTCTGTTATACCAATAAATGGGCGGCCAAACTAATAAGGGCGGAATTTTGTAATAGCCCAAACAAGTGCCAGGCACTGTATCTCTGTGATAGTATAGCTGGACGAGTATAGCTCCAATGCCATGACCACTTGCGTCGGTGCGGAGTTCAGTATTGGCGGATGGTTTTAAATGGGCCAAGACGGATGGAGTAGTGAGAGCAGCAATAAGTTCCGAGAAAGCTGCAACTTGTCCAGGCCTCCAAGAGAATGAAACGTCTGTCTTCGAGAGATGGATGAGAGGAAGAGAAAGGGCTGCAAAATTCGGGACGGATCGTCGGAAAAAGGAACATAGGCCAATAATGCTTCGAACATCGCTGGATGAACGGGGAGTGGGAGAATCTCTGACGGCACGAATTTTGTCGGGGTCAACCTGAACGCCGGCAGCATTAACCCAGTGACTAAGGACTTTGAATTGTCAGTGACCAAAGCTGCACTTTTTGGAATTTAGTTATTCCGGCGCGCTTATTCGCCGCGCCGGAATTTAGTCCGGCGCGGCAAATAAGCGCAATGGTTGTAGAAAGGCGAAGGAGATGGCTTTGAAACGTAGAAGACAGAACTGTTACGTCATCACGATAACACAAACAAGTGGTCCACTTGAAGCCTCGGAGCAAAGAGTCCATTAGCGTTCGAAGGTAGCTGGGGCATTGCAAAGGCCAAAAGGCATGACTTTGTATTTATAGAGGCCATCAGGAGTGATGAACGTTCTTTTTTCATTATCTCTCTCGCCGACAGAGATCGGCCACTAGCCAAAACGTAGGTCGATGGAAGAAATGTAGTTGGCTGCTTGCAAAGTATCAATCGCGTCGTCAGTACGCTGAAGTGGATAGACATCTTTTTTGGTTATCTCATTTAGGTCATCATCATCATCATCATCAACCTGATTATGCCCACTGCAGGGCGAAGGCCTCTCCCATATCTCTCCACTTAACCCGGTTCTGTGCTAGCTGCATCCACTTGACCCCTGCGAACTTCTTAATCTCATCCGCCCACCTAACTTTCTGCCGCCCCCTGCTACGGTTTCCTTCCCTTGGAATCCAGTTTGTTACCCTCAGCGACCATCGGTTATCCTCTCTTTGCACTACATGTCCTGCCCATGTCCATTTCTTCTTCTTAATTTCCACTAGAATGTCGTTAACTTGAGTTATTTCTCTGACCCACTCTGCACGCTTTCTATCTCTTAATGTTACCCCTGCCATTTTTCGTTCCATAGCCCTCTGGGTTGTCCTCAACTTAAGTAGAACTCTCTTGGTTAGCCTCCACGTTTCAGCCCCATAGGTGAGTACAGCCTCTCATTTAGGTGACGGTAGCCAACGCAGAATCTCCAACTGTTATCTTTGTTTTGACCACACAAGAGGGGATACTCAGGGGCTACTGGAAGGCCCGATTATGTCGTTCGCCAAAATTTTCTCTACTTCTGTTTGAATGGCGCGTATCTCGGCATGCGAAACACAATAGGGCCACCTGTGAATAGGACTGGCGTCTCCGGTGGCAATGCGCTGACTGACAATTGTAGTTTGACCCAATGGGTGGGTACCGAAGTCAAAGAGGTTAGTGTAGGTGAGGAAAAGCTTGTTTAACTCTGCGGAGAATTCAGACTGGAGATAAGCTGCAATCATGCTATTAACAGAATCAGTGCGCAATGTAGACGACGAGGGAGGGGTTGCAGGAACGGCATGTGGATAATCTGTGGCCAGAGTTGAAATGACACAATCGGTCATCGGGGATGGCACAGCTAGTGAAATTCTCTCGGGCAGAACTCGAGTTGACAAGCTGAAGTTAAGGACCGGAAGAGTGGTACGGTTCTGGGAGATATGCACATTTAGGTGAGGAATAGTAACGTGCCGCTGCAGGATGACGTCAGTGATGGGACACGCTAGATAGTCGCCGTCTGGAACGGGTCTGAATGAGGACATAGGGATGTAAACGGCAGCTTCAGGAGGAAGGCGGCAGAACTCTGTTGATTGAAGGTGGGGTGAGCAGGAGGGGTCTTTATAGCAGAGCAGATGGTCCAAGGGAAGTAGGCTGGTAGCGCAGTCAATGAGGACAGAGTGGGCTTTTAAAAAGTCAATGACAAGGATAACGCCTTGGGGCATTCATGTTGGACGGTGAACAACACTGGGACAGGACGTCCACCAACGGTAACTTGTACCGTACGCATGCCAGCCACGGCAGCACGGCTGCCATTGGTGACGCGAACTGTGGCGAGACGGCAGGAATAAGGACTTTCTTGCGGCGACGGCGAAATGAGGGGCTTAGAACGGACATTTGGGCGCCGGTATCAATGAGAGCAGAAAGGGGAACACCATCCACAAGGACGTCGATGCGATTATTTTGTGTGGCAGTGGTCACCAGAGGTTTTTCACTCCAGGTTACAAATGCAGCGTCACCTCCGGGAGCTGCATTGACAAGTTTTCCGGTATGTGGCGGGAATAGGACGGTGACGAACTGCGGCGAAGAATAGAACGCGAGCGTCGGGTTTGCGATGATGGTGAAGGGTTGGCAGCACGAACAGTGACACAGGGGTTAACACGTGTCTGGTTGAGGCAAGGTGAAGAATAGTGAGGGGCATAATCTCCGCGGCGGTCGACGTAGCTTAACTGACGAGACGGCATGCACAAACGGCTACGGCAGTGACGGGAAATGCGGCCCAAGCGTGAACAAGTAAAGCAGACCGAGCGATTGTTACGGGTACGCCATTCCTTCGGATTACGGTACAGATATCGGGGCGAGAAACCGGCATTGGATTAAGCAGCTGCAATCACTGGAGGGGCAGATCCGGAATCCACAGAGTCGGTGGCGCAGGTAGAAGGGAGACCCATATTAACAACCTCTTGGCGGCCAACAGCCTGAATGAGTGATATGGTAGCTAGGGTGTTGTCGGGTGTATGCGACAGTGAAGCTACAGGCGTCATTGCCTCAAGCTCTTTGTGGACGATGCGGGTGAAAGTACTGTTATTAGCAGGTGCTCGAGGAGTCGGAAGATCGACACAGGAGGAGCTGGCAGCCGTGTTCGCCATCCGGTCAAAACGTTGAGATATGTGCCTCTTTTTTCCTGCTCGAAACGTCGGCACACTTGTAGCACAGAGTCCACGGTGGAACAATCCCTGCACAATAGGATGTTAAGAGGGCTCACCAGTGCCAACGTCCATAGAAAATACATGGTAACTTTCAGAAGCTCTAGCGTGTCCAAATGCGGTTAAATTTTCATGGGGTTTGTGGCAGCGTTTTCGTCTTTAGAGAATAGAGGAAATGTTGCGGGGAAATTTTATTTTTAAGGCTTCATTTTATTTCAAATCAGAGACAAATATTCCTAAAAATTGCGTTTTTAGATATGTCGGTCTTCCTTGTCATCTCATAAAAAAACTAGGCTAAACATCAAAATTTCCTCCGCAACATTTCCTCCCTTTTTCTTTCCTGATTGTTAATCTGCAATTTTTAACCATATCGAACCTATTGTTAGCGTTTTACAGGTTCTGAAAGTTGTGAATGCATTTTCTGCGGGAATTGAAGTTCGCGCCAAATTTAACTATTTGCGTCGTGGCTCCATCTGGTGTCAAACTGTTTAGACAATACTACACTCTACCACCAACCTCTTGCTTGTCAGTGTTAGTGCGCGCATGTTTTTCTCGAAACTTTGACCAACTTGACTTCTTTCTGTCATTTTTTCTTGCTTGGGCTGTGAAGGGAGATGCCAGGCGCAGTCAAGAAGAACCCCTCCCCCGCTGCCCGAGGATATAACATTTTTCGCACCAAAGCATAAGTGACTCACAGGGCCATTTATGTGGGAGAACAGCATTGTTCCCACCCCACCAAAGGTGTGCAGTGGTTCAGGCGACCTATAGTAGGATACAAGTGAAGGCAGGAGCAAACATCCTTGGCACCTATCCATTGTGCATGTAGAAGAGGCGCGACAGGAAAGCAAAGGAGATGAGCCTTTGTTGGCTTTTGTGCCCATGATGTGGGAAGTGGGCTCTTGAGCTCTAATCACCTCGCACCCTTTCTTTAACATCCCCCTTCACACCTCCGCATGAAAAGCGAACATCCACTCCCCACAGCAAGGGGACAGAATCCTGTCTCCTTCCTTTTCCTGCCTAGCCTCTGCTGCATTGCCCACGGATCGGTTGGTAGCGCCAGCTGAAAAATTAATCCAGCGAGCCCTATGGTACCTATGGCTTCAATCAGGTTGGAAAGGTCTATACACGCTGACATCTCCCCAAGGCAAGGGGTGAAATAACCATTTCGTTCCTTTTCTTGTCTAGCCTCTGCTGTACTGTAGCTCCGCCCTCATGAGAACTGGTCGAACCGGTCCGTCGTGTAAATAACATGACCTCAAAGGCGAGTAGCCTGGCAGGAAAAATCATTTAGTTCCACTTCTGAACCGGTTTCGCTAAGTCAAGCGTTCGACCACTGCTGTTATTCTCCCATTTAGAGCCGGCTAGGTATGCGCCGCAGCTAGCAGGACCTCCTGCACCACGCTGCAAAATACACAGCGACAAAAAAAATGCAACTCGAAGTAGGGCGCCTACTAAGCCTTCCTTGGAAATTATATGAGGTAAGGAATTTCAGCTTGCAAACCAGTCGGAATTGGTTGGAAGATTTCCTTTTAGGGTTGCTGCCCCGTTTTTGCCTACAAAAGATCATACGCGGGTGGCGTGGCCACCACCCCTCTTTCCTTCTGTTTAGATTTCATTTTTTTATTTGAACAAAATAAACCAGTAGCAAGAAACCTGTTCCAACACATGATCGTGACAGTGACAAAAGGAAAGGGGAAAGATGCTCTGTAGTCAGGAAGGGTGTCCTAGACGATTTCTCGGCTGTCTTCATTTTTAGTTTTTGCATTCAAAGATCGCTTGAGTGAGCGAGTCATCTGTGCTTCGACAATGTAACGAGGTTCGCGAATTGGAAGGCCACGGCTTCTTCTTGGGTCCACGAGTTCTGGCAGCAAACAGTGCATATAAAATTTTTTGAGACGTGGCAACATCTCGTCCTCCCAAAACGATTCATGCCTGGAAATCACCTCAATACTCATGCCATTTTTAGTCCAGATTACAAACAAGCACTTCTGACGGCGAGCAATATTGAGCTGGCCTTGTACTTGGTACCAATAATTGCTGTTAGTCTTCAGCTGCTATCTTCCGTCCTTGCTTTCGACACAGCAGGTTATTTTTTTGGCGCGAACTCCTTCTAGTGGAGTAATGTCCCTCGCTGAGTACGGACACTTGACTTCGACGAGGATGTCCTCCCCAATGAGTCCGTCAAGGGAAGCGCCAAGAAAGGGGTTTTCCTGGTCAACAAACAGGCCGCACTCTTTTACCACAACGTTGCATTCCTTCTCGATTTGCTTTAGTGCTAAACACTCGTGGTCCTTTCCGTACCTTATGGCTTCAGATGTGATTTCTTTGTACAGGATATCGCCAACTGTCCGCCCACATCCCGTCGTTGCTTTCATTTTCCACACAGCGCCAAACAGTGATGCTGTCAATCTCTTTCGCCTTTCCTGCTTCCATAGAGTGGATCCACTTTGCTTTGACGTTGCTCGCTGCAGGTCTTCAGTGTTGTTTTCCGAGAGCGAAAGCGATTTCAGGAAGTTGTCCTAAGCAGTTGCAAAAGCATCGGGCTCCATGTCTGGTAGGCCGTAGTCAGCATCGGCACCAAAATGTAGCTCTTTATCTCTGCGCTGGCAGCGTGGCGTGGTTGACAGCTTCTTTTTCGGTAGCTTTCGCCTTGAATTCTTCTTGGAAACTGATGCCTTCACAAATGATGCTGTACATCTTCCAAGCTGCCCTCCGGAAATCCTGCGCGCTATTTTTTCGTGGTATGTTCCTCGGCAGTTCACCGATAAAGACGCAGCAAGACACCTTGTCTTGTACGATCCTTTAATGGAATAATTAATCCGCTTTCCGCCTGCAAATTTTGACACAACGGAGTTATGATGCTCGGCAGCATTATTGTAGACGTCCATTATTAGGCTCGCAGCGTTTGCAACCACTCTGCTCATGGCCACACAAATGTCTTCAAATATGCCTTTTTGAAGTATTTCGGGAAATATATTTTCTTCTCCCGCTTTGCCCCCGGAACAGAAGTAACCAGCGCAGTTGGCGTGGTCTCCAAACACATGATTTGGGTCGTTCTTTATATCCTTAACAAGGCGCTTTACTTTTTCAGAAAACGATGCATCTTCAGAGCCTCTAACTTTTATTGCTGTTGCAACACCATGCCGCAGGCGCACAGCTGCTTGGAGAACAGAGTTTTTTACCTTCGGGGGAAGCTTTTCCAGCCGTTTCTTCTGTGCAATCTCTCTTATCTTTGAGGCATAGTTGCGAAGTATGTGGTTCCTGCACTCAATTTTTTCAACCCGCTGGTTTCCATATGGTGCTGCTGCTATGATAGAGCGGTAAGTGCTCGAATCACCATCAGCGATAGGTTTTGTATACTTGATGCCATGCAGTTCAACGTTTTTCTTGAAGCCTTCAACCACAATAGCTTGCTCCATGCTGGTTGAGCTTCCGTGCCAGTTCTTGTGGCACTGATGCTGTTTCGGGGTGGCATCTTGTGGAGTACGAGCACACATTGCGCACACCTTGTTTTTTACGCCAAGGTACAGGACTTTTCCAGTTCTGTGACCAACGATGGCAGCCTGAAAGAGTAACACTAATATTGGTCACAAAGCTGCCCTGCTGATTGCAGTGCTTATTGCTAGAACAGATAGGTATTTCAGCTTATCATGCAAGTTGCGACTCAAGTGTTACTTTTTAATGACCTTTTTCGATCCCAGTGATACCTATCCCTGTTGTCATAGATGTTCAACATTCTTTTTTCTTAATTGTAATGTGAGTATTTGTAAAAAAAAGGGAAAGTAATATAATCATTCAGGTCCGTGTGTTTGCACGTATACACACGTAGACTCAAGCACACATAACATCGCTGGCAGCACTTTTGTATTCACAATTCTAACCATCGTACACTTGCCCTCTTCGTTGACGCTAGACGATGCAAGCGAAACCAGTTTTAGTGCTAGGTTATGGAGGTGTGGGCAGCGATCAAGACAATGGGGCAGTGGAAAAAGGTCAAGCATCTTTTTGCACTAAGTATAAAACATTTTCATGTATAAAATGGAGCGCTTTTTGTTATTATCGGAATTCAATAAATTTGTGCACTCACCACTCCTGACGAAGCGTCATATTTGTTCTTGTAGGATCTTTTTGACCACGCTCCATCTGCGATGACTGCTATCGTGGGTATGCCATCACTGTCAATGTCTCCATATTCTCTTGCCAGCCTTGCCTCTTCCGCGCCCGCTTTATTCATTTCCTCCCAGGCGGCTTGATTAATAATTTGTCCAACGTCGTCTTCTATTTTTGTGTAAGTGTCCGATGACATTCCTGGGATGTTCATGGACGCCAGCAGTTCGTTGAGGTTTGAGAAACCGCAGCCGATTGACACTATTCCACACACTGCTGCCGTGTTTATGTCGCCGCAGCCGCTGGAAGCTTGCGCGTCAGGTGCCGAGTCGGTGTGGATGACATCCTTTCTTCGGCACATCCTGCATACAAGAATCAGCTTACTTCGAAGACCTTGCTTTCTTTCAGACACACAGTCCATATCCGCCAAAGTGCAGTTGAAGGGAACATGGACGGCGGTCTTTTGCAAGCTGGTCAACAGGTGCTGAAGGTTAACAATGCGTCGCCCTTGTATACCAGCATTCGCACTGACGTCCTCTTCTGCAGTGGGTGCGGAACCTCCATTAGCAACATCTTCGTCGGACTACCCTCTTGCGCTCAATACTGAAGATGACCGGGTATTTCCTGACACCTCTACATCTTTGATGAAAGCTTCAACGTCTGCCGGCCTGGGGCTGTGCTTGATGGCTTCTGGTGACGAAGGCTCTTCAGCAGGGTGGGAAAGGTAGCTGCCACAGCGAGAATAGTGCGTTTCGCTCCTAGGTGGGTCATTATCCAGAGCTTGCCTCTTTCTGGTGTTCGCAATCAGTGCGCCAGCCCGCTTACGCTTCCCGTACCTGAAATTCTTTGCTGGCATTTTCTGCTGCCTCGTTGCCTTCTGGTATTCAAGTCACTTGATACTAATTCATTGTTCACTAGACTGAAATCACAAGTCGGGCGCAGCGTTGCGCGAAAAACTGTCATAAGATTATGATCAAGAATTGAACGAAACACACATGTCTTGTTGGTACGAAGGAGCGGAAGATATATGTGTTCGGCGACGTGAACGCTGGCAGGCAACTAGGCAAAGTAAACGGTCATACACTCGCGGACACCTCTCTGTGGCTATGTAACCGAGGCAATGCTGGAAAGGGAAGCAGACAAGATTTTGTGCACTAGGAGTTCCTTTCTTTTCTTTTATCTGGCTGAAATGGATTGTTTTCCAGTAACCAAAGGCTAATATGGGGGAAGGTTCCCTTCACGCGTTTTCAACTCTGTCAAAAGATGATTCACACCTTTCTCTCTCCCTAGTCGAAACCAGCCCTGCTTAGCACTGCCTGCCAAGAATCCTCACCCTACCACTGTAAAGAGTAGTAAACCGGTTTCTTTTACGAGTTAACCTCCCTGCCTTCCTCCTCATCTTCCTTCTCTTCCTTCGCACAAAAGATGGGAGGGGGCATAGGCGACCCAAACTGGAAAACGCTACAATGGTGCGCTACTGGAGAAAAGGACCATTCTCTGGCCCCCACTCCGGTCCCCAAGGTTTGGCAGCATATCAACTGAAAGTTCTCGGCTCTACTTTTTTGTACGCGGAAGAAGTAACACTTTCGTGTCAAGGTGTAATTTACACACCTGGACGGGGAATAGAACTTTCCTCCCTTTTGTGGTGCTTAAGTGCTGCCATCTATGGACAAAAAAAAGTTCAAATCTGAGTTGCCTCGCAGCTGGTGAGCCCTCTTAAAGGCATCGTCGGCAATGCCTTTAACTATGTGGCCGACTTAATCCTCCTCAGGCATGACGTGGTCCATGTTGCGGCACAGGGATAGGACGTTCTGTATATAAGACTCTGTAGACGTTTGGGCGTGAGAGGCTAGCACTTTTTTGACAGCAAGGTGGCTGCCAATAGGCAGTCAGAACAGGTCGTGGAGATTCTGCTTAAAGATATCCCAAGATGTGTGGTCATGTTCATTAGTTTAAAACTACACCCGCGCGGTCCCAGTCAAGTAAATGACGATATTCGCGAGCATAAATGTGGGATCTCACCTGTTGTGCTTGCTGACGCATTCGTAAGGGCCAGCCACATCTACGTCGTCGGTCTCAGAGAAGGTTCCTTGATCCCGGCGGTGGGCCATGATGACAGCTGGTGCGGCGGCCGCAGATATAACGGCGCCTGTAGTCACTGTGGTGGTACCGATGTGGCGGCCGCTACGTAGATCCAGATTGTCACAGGGATCGAAGGATTCACCTCCACAAAGAGATGTTACGGTGAAGATTCGCAGTCTGGCAGCTGTCCGCCCCACTGTCGATGATTTTTGTTGTTGTTCTCTAATTTGATGGCACATACACAGGGGGATTGGCCAGAAATTGGGGTCCAGATATATCAGATTAACACAGATCTCAGCACTCGTCTGCGTCGTCTTCTTCTGGGAGTCTGTCAAACTTCTTTATCCTCAGCACGACCAGCCAATATCGCCAAGTAACAATACCTTTTGGGGGCACCGAATGAATGAAATTTATTTCTGAGAAATACAAGTCTGTTCGATTGGACCCTACGGCCGTGTCACTACCATGTGACAATTCTTTCTTTAAATCAGGCAATATGAACTCATTATTTAGCTTTTATCGCTCTTTCCTTTTTATCCTTTGTGTTATTTTTGAAGGTTCCTTGCTTCGGAATTTCTTATACAGAATTTGTGTCCCTTTATCGAGTTTGTCTTACTATTAACCGGGTAATCGTGATCCACGGTCAAAACGTTGCGGGCTAGTTGGTTCATCGCAAGGGGGAACAGTGCAAGCTACACACAGACAAAAAGGGGAAGACGAGACACACACAGCCCTGATAAACATTTCAAATTGCCGTCCTTTTCGCATACACTAAGGCTGTCGTCCTCAGTTTAACCCAAACATCAGTTATTCGGCATGATCCGGAATTTCCCTACATTTTCTTCTATTATCCTTGATAATTTTCTTTTCCACTCTATATTATGTAGGGACCTTATCACACTCTGGTCACTACATCTCTCTTTTCCAATAATTTCCACATCCCTTGTGTGTCAAGCTTTGAGTACAAAATGAAATAGAACATTTTTGCGGGCTAGTTGGTTCATTGCAGATAAAAGGTAAAACTGATAGGAGGTAAAACTAAAGGTAAACTTGTCCTGTTTGATTCGCGCAGTATTACTTTGTATCTACCAAACGAAGCCCCTCGCATTTCCCAATTCATGCATTTCTAAGCCCACTTCCTCTTCTTCCGCTTGCTTTAAGGATACGTTCATGATTTTGTTTCTTTCCCGGAGCTCTGCTTATAAATGTCGCCTGTTATTTGAAGAATCACAAATGGTTTACGCGCCTATGTCACAGTGGTGGCTTTTAGTGGTGCACAAAGCAGGGAAAAAGACTGCACTCCTCCCTAATCGACTTTGTGTGTTTCAGATTGCAGTCCTGAAGTTGTGCCCAGCCCCATAACATGGCGGCTGGGATTCACTTGAACATCTGCTATACAATATTTACCCTCTACTTCCTATAATGCCTGCATCTTGCCTACCTCGTGATTGAACTCTTCGATCAACACAATCTACAGGTTCTTCTTTTTCTGAAGGGATTGCCGATTTTAAGGGTTGATAGAAGTTATCTACTAATTGGTTATCATCAATACGTGTATGTGCGCAATCCTGTTCAACCTTTAATACGTTCCGCACTTTTCGGATTCTCCTGAAAGCTTTTCCACCCGTTGCTCGCAATATCGTACGCCAAGTGCATTATTGTAAATCATACTTGCCAACTATATATTTACTCCTTGGAGCGCCGAATCTTAAGCCGGGTTTTGTAAGAAAAAATACACCTTATAGCGCCATCGCCTCTGTGAATAGAAAAAGAATTGCCTCACTGATCACAGATTTGTTTTTAATGCGGTTTGTATATTTCTCGTTGTTTCTAGAAGTATCAATTTTAATTAGGTTTTACTTAGCTGCTCTTTTAGATTTGTACAGTTGGCGACACGGATTGAGACGTCCAGGAATAGCCAAATATAAAGCGGCATTCTTGGTGGTAACGTCAATCAAAGACAAAAGTGGCGTTTTAAGGTAGCGACACTTTTGCGCTTAAGAATTCGGAGAGCTTAAGAGGACCTTCAATCTTCACTTACTTCCAGCATACATTTTTTTTATATCTTTGATAAGTGTGACCGGTTTCTATTTCTTGACACATTGTTCAATTGTGGTTTCATGTTGCGTTCCCGGTAGCAATAAATAAGTAGAACTGAAGCCATATTATTTCACGCCAGGGTATGCTTTGAAAGTTTTTTCACTGGCTCTTTCAGATTTAAATGTGATAAATAATTCTTCCTCCTGCCAGAAGCTGCTACCGAAGCCTAGCACGCATGATATAACAAAAAATTCATTGCCATGTCCTTAGTAACCGTTTAAAAAGAGACTCTATACTGCTTAAATACGGAAATAGCTTCTCACTAAGAGTTGTGCATTATTGATGGATCCTTGTTTCATGGTTCCAAAGGTCATCTCAGTTTTTCTAGCAATCTTTATAGCACCCTTATCTCAGATGAGTCATTATTACCTCATTTGAAACGCTGCACAGAGCTGCTATAATATGCACATCCCTCGATGGAAATAGGCATAAGAAAAAATATCGGGCCTTATTAATAATAATGCTGCCGGGCACAAATCTTGCACGCGTAATTGATCTTCATTTTGACAGCGCCTAAGTTGAGTTCTTATAACGTTCGAAGTCAAAGTTTTCGGAAATTATACAATTTGGTGCCACAAGATCAAGAAATGCATTATCATTATTACTTAATCATAATAACGCTGTGCTAGAACAGAGCTCGCAAATAAATAGACCTCCCGTCTTCTTGGCACCAGCCAGTAGCTTGGATTGTGAGAATTCGCACGGAGCTACACTAAGAAGTGCATACCATTATCATGGCATCCACTGCTATCATCCTCATTATTTTCGTCTTCCTCCTTATAGGTGAATTAATCTGCTTGACCTGAGTTGTTTATATATTACTCTTATACAGGGTATTTCACTTAACTTGAACGAATGATTTAAAGAAGCCAAAATTGTAGATGTATAAGACCAACAATATATTATTTGTCGGTGTGTTGTGCTTCTTGGAGTAATTTATGTTCATCTCAGTTAGCTAAATAAATATATAAAGTACGAAAATTTTCATTATTCGCTTTAAACCCACTATCACTTCAATAGCTTGCAGAGGGGTTAAGAAACAGCCATCGAGGTTGTTTATATTACTTACCTCCAACGTGATCCCATTTCTTCCAGCACACAAAAAAAGGCCGCGGAAGACGAAAAAGCAACAAGTGACTGGAGCCTTGCTTTGACGCATGGAAGCGTTGCCAAACGCGTTTTGAATTACGAAGCGCACACGTTCCTTGTCTCAACGTTTCTTGTTCTTTTGTTTCATGGTGCAGCGCGTAAAATGCGCGGAGGCCGCTCATATGGGCACGGAAACTCTGCAGGGTTCGTTCGTTCGAATGTAGTTGCGAGCGCTCAAATATTGTAATGCACGGGCGCAGTCACGTGCGTGGCATATTTCAAACATTTCTTAGGGCTTTCTTCCAATGCCGAAAAAAACGATCACGTCTTAAGTACGTTGGTAAAAAAACTGGCAATACTATTGCCAATACCCCCCCCCCCCCCCCCCCCCCCCCCCAGCGTGGTGGAACCCATTCGGCCCAAAAGTGAATAATAAATATTGTGCAAAATTTATCCTATTCAATATATAATCCGGAACGTGAAAATGTTTTGAGGAAAGCTACATGACGGAAATCACTATGTGCTGATTTGATCAAGCTTTGATTCGCCGCTTCTTTTAATCCTTTGTTCAGGTTAGGGTGAAGCGCCCTGTATATTTGCTAGCTGAAGGATGGTGTTCTGTTTGCTAATATAACACCCTTTTCAGTGGATCAGGCGAAAGTTAATTCAAAATTATGTTGTGTAGCCGACACACCAATAGCCGAACATTCTTACCGCGTATTTCTTTATCTTAGCTTTATCTGGCACATTACAAAACCAGCAAACTCGAACGCGTCAACACTATTTATTTATAATGCGTCCTGAACGCCGAGTCAGTGCAATAACCAAAACAAAATTCTTTAGGTTACGCTGAGAGCTCTTGGCGGCAGTATATGTAATGAAAAAGATTTTCTGAGGTGTCTAATGATCTTACTGTGTGGAAGACGTAGCAGACATGTTAAACTTCCTATATATCAGACCTAAGACACCAAGCTGACTTTTTCATAAAGACATGTGAAGTAAAGTCGCTCTATATTTAAACAGTAGTTTTATATTTCTCCATCAAAATACTTTTTAGTACCAAGGTCATTGACGGGATCCCATGATTGTAAGTTCCTGACGCGACATACTTTATGCTTACATCGAAGCGGTATCCGTGATCGCGTTATATATGCTCCTGCGGAAGCAAGCTGTGCGAATAGATCTGAGTGCACAATCCTCAAAAGCGCTAAAATCACATTTAGGTGGGCGGATTTATGAAGCCGCATGGAAAGTGTTCGTAGTAACAGCGGCTGATAAGAATAAAAAAAAATGCTTTACTTCTGCCTGCGCATTCCAAACAATTTCCACTAACCGCTAACTCCTGGTAACTAACATTCATATGCTTATTGAGAAAACAACAATCAACACAAGCCTGGACGCTAGCCAACAGTATTTCAGTACTTTATTCGAAGTATAATTAAGCATATGGCGTCTTGAGAGTAATTGGTTCTTCTTCCTTTTCCGGACACTATAGGAGCTCCAGCGCTACACGATGCAAGTGGTAAGTACCCGCTACCCTTTAAGCGTGGCGTGCCTTGAACTGTAATTGTATCCTTCCCAGACACAGAATTAAGACCTGGAAGATTACTGAAAGAAGTATTATTAGCACAATATAATTATATTAATTTTACTGAGTAGTACAAAGCAATGCTTGCGTAGATCTTCCCTTGTCAATATAGATAGATGTATTTATTGAAAGGAAAAGGCAGAGAGGTTCGCCGGAATAATTCAAATCTGGCCTGCTACTCTGCACTGGGGAAGGGGGAGGAGAGAAGAAAGAAGGTCATGATGGGTGACGATGTGGAAGAAGGCATATGAAATACATATACAGACACAGTAGCTTGTTTTTGCAAGCGCGAATCAAGTCCGCTGGCGCGCAAAAAACGGCAAAGAGCACCCACTGCCTGGACACCCTTCCCCTTGTCCTGCCAAGCACCCAGCAGCAGTTCCTCCGACAGAGGCCTCTTGTCTAAACGCTTCAAGGAAGCGGCTAGCACACTTCTTCGCACGCATACGCTGGGCACGCCAATAATATATGGTCCACAGTCTCTGCGATGCCACAAGTTGAACATTCCGGCGAGTCCATATGTCCACTTAAATGTAAGTACTTGTGCGTGAAAGCCATGTTTAAACGAAGTCTATGTAGTAAGCATGCCTGATGACGCGGAATATCACGCGGAACATAAAATTTTAATGTTTGATCAAGCCTTTTTATACGAATGTGTCGGGCGTCTGGCTGGGCCCAGTAAGCTGCTGTAGCATTCTTCATACAACTCGTAAGAAGGCACGTCGTGTCCGCTCTTGAAAAAGGCACAGCTGTTTGGAGGCCATTGATGAGTGCGATTTTCGCTTCAGCATCTGCCTGTTTATTTTCATGGAGCCCGCAGTGAGCAGGGATCCATTGAAACAATATCCTGTGGCCTTGCAGCTGGGCAGATGAGAGGAGCTCCATAATGTTTAGTGCCAGGGACTGATAGGCAGTGTGGCGCAAGAAGTTTTCTAAAATTTGTAATGGAGTCTTTGAGTTCGTGAATATACACCATTTTTGAGGTGGTTCCCCACATATGTAGCGAATAGATTCCCCAATGGCTACAAGTTCAGTAGCGGTTGATGTAGAGGTATGTCCGAAAAGGAAATGCAGAATCGTTTTCTGAGTCGGTATGACCACAGCTGCAGCGGATGCCTGTGCTGACACAGATCCATCGGTGTATACGTGAATATAATTGGGATATTCTGACCAGATGTGCGCCAGAGTAAGTTGCTTGAGTCCACTAATTGACACCACTGATTTCTTAAGTATTCCGGGAACACGAAGGTGCACCAAAGGTTTATCCATCGTCCATGGTGGTTGTGCGGGACGATATGGGAGGGCATATCCTGTCGGTACTTGCGATTGATAGCAGCGGAGTGCACTTGTAAAACTGCAGTCCGGCCTATCATCCAGAATCTTGCTGAGTGGGTGAAAACTGGTTCTTGTAAGTGCTCGTAAATATACACGAAGTGGTTCGTGTGACAAGTATATGGATATTGGGCGAGCATGTGCCTCTTCAATTGTGCCTTTGTTAGAGGTGCATCTAGGCAGTCCAAGGCATATTTTCAGTGCCTGCGATTGCACGCTCTCTAAAGTCCGCAAGCATGAAATGCTCATACTAGAGAGTACTGGAAGACTGTACCACATGAAGCCAACAAACAGAGTCTCGTAAAGCCGTATTAAGGACGGCTCAGTTGGACCCCATTTGATGCCAGCTATGTAATGGAGTACGTGGCAAAAAGTAATTAGCCTTTTCTTCACCATGGTAATATGTTTCGACCAAGATAGTCGGTGGTCAATAATTACTCCCAAGAATCTGTGCCTGGAGACGTATGGTATTACGACTCCATGTAGAGTAATCGGGTAGCGGCTCACACATTTTCCTGTAAACGCAATCACTGCACACTTTTCTGCCACTAAGAATAAACCTGTGGATGTTAGATGGCAGTTCACTCACCAGGCCAATTAGCGCAATGTTAAATAAAGTCGGGATGAGGACTCCTCCCTGTGGAACTCCATGGCCGACCTGAAAGCGGGTAGTATCTCCTTCAAGCGCAGTCATGTAAACAGAGCGGCCACTGAGATAGCTTACAATCCACAAGTACAGCCGGCCACCAACTCCCACGTCGTCAAGTGTATCAAGAATAGAATCATGGAGGATATTGTCGTAAGCTCCCTTTACAATTAAAAAGACAGCAGCTACTAGTCGACGGTGACGCTTTTCGTGTTCTACTGTCCCCACAAGGTCGATGACGCTGTCAATGGAAGAGCGTTCGCGGCGAAATCCAGTCATCATATTCGGATCATATTCGGACCTGGTCCTGATTACTTATTCAATCTTATCAAACCTAGGCAAGGATGGTAGAACTGCACTACTTAATTATTTTATTAATATATGGGCTTCTAGCACTGTTCCTGAACACTGGAAGATTAGCCGCCTGGTTGCTCTTTTGAAGCCTGGAAAGCCTCCTCTCGAACTTACCTCATACCGACCAGTTGCCCTAGCAAGCTGTGTTGGAAAAGTTATGGAGCGATTGGTGCTCGCAAGCCTTGAGTGGTATCTAGAGAGTAATAATCTTTATCATCCCTTGCCAAGTTTGCAGCTTCTGCTGGTTATCTTTAAATACGCTCCCTTTGAATTTTGGGAACTCTGTCCCCGTCTCTAGTTCCCGCATTTAAAAAATAAATGTCTTAATAGGCACAGGAACTGTATAATAAAGAAATTATTTTCGAACACTCATTGCTTCAGAGTTGTTCATAACTGCAACGAATTGTGCTTAGACGCCAGGCCTCATTTTGTATTGTGAAAGCATAAGGTTCAAAATAACAATTTGCTACACATCTGAAATTAGGACTAATTGAGGAAATTTATACACAAAACTATTTTCCTATAATATACAGTTGCCTTAAGCTTTTGTGCTGAACGCAACACGTGATAATCTTTGACAGTTCCACTGGAGTGCGAACGTAATATCTAACAGAGGAAATGTTTGCTGCGCGTAGGAAACTTCGACAATTCCTGTTATAATTCTTACGACCGTCTTAAAATAATGTAATATTCGTTTATAATAAAATGTGCTTGAATACGTCTACCTTACTTAACGAAATTGACTTCAAAAATAACTATTTCCGCTAACCTCATTAAACGGAGTTGAGCCCTTAAACTGAGGTCATTCTGACGTCTCCGGTTTCCAGCTTTACAACAATTTTTCAGTGTTTTTTACCTGTATTATTTTCCTAAAATCATCGTTAAAAGTTGACTAATATCTTATATGGATTTCTTTTTAATGCTTTCTTTACTGTAGACAAGAAAAGCACATGTTTTTGGAGATTGATTGCAGTGACAATAAAAAAAAAATATTAGACAATTGCAGAAAAAGCCTTATAAATTTGGGCATTTTTCTAAAGTGTAACGGGCAATTAGTAGAAGTTCTTGAGTCATGGTAAATAGATGGTGTAGCCTTTGTTGTTTTCCGTTCTTTTTGATGGCGGGTGTGGATGTTCACAGCTCCCCGAGATTCAGAACACCTGTCATGTACAACAGTCCACCCTACCTCCCCCAGAAGAGGGCTCCTGAGCAAACTCAGAACTTTACATAAGTGGCATTATAAGCACGTATGTTTTAAAAATGGGATTCCAGAAAACGATGTCCTTGAAATCGACATCGTTTCGTCATCCTCTACTGGGCCTTACTGTTTCGTTTCAGTATTATGCAATCAATACAGTAAGGATGCTGCGTTTTTTAAGGATTTTATGCATACGAACGCAGCTGATATTGCGCGGTTTAGCTGCCTGGTGAACTGTCCACCGTACCTTTCAATGCCACATATAGGTGAATAAAAGCAAGAAACAAATAAAAAATATAAAATATGAAACGTGCCAACTTGCTATAAAATGTTTGCACGTAGAGTGCTTTAATTTCTCAGAAATTATTGAAGCGAATTGTGCTAAAATCATAGAAGCGCATACATCTGCTCGTAAGCCGAAATTCCGTTCTTCCCTAAAAGCATCATAACGAAATATTCATATAGAAAATACTGGACGAGATTTGTTTGAATCATTCTTATTAGCTCCAAAATATTCTTCACATACTTTTAATATGCCGATACTGTGAATCTATATTGATTGTTTATTCCAATGCGCTCAGTGTGGTTTGGTTTGGTTTGTGGGGTTTAACGTCCCAAAGCGACTAGGCTATGAGAGACGCCATAGCGGAGGACTCCGGAAATTTCGACCATCTGGGGTTCTTTAGCGTGCGCTGACATCGCACAGTACACGGGCGCCATGCTTTTCGCCTCCATCGAAAAGCGGCCGCCGAGGCCTGGATTCCATCCCGCATCCTTGGGCACAGTATATAGTCGAACGCCGTAACCACTGCGCCACCCCGGCGGGTTGCAGCGTGTGACCACTGATTACATTCTTTTTAATACTTACTTCTTTTTAATAACGTTGTTTATGGCCTCACGGCATAATGGAATATGTAAAGAAATTAAAGGGGGTATTAAATGAAAGAAAAAAGGTTGGCTGTTGCAATAAAGTTCAAGAGAGAGCCATGATAAGGCCCTTGCGTCCATGCAATGTATGAATATGAGCTGTTCGGCGAAGGGCCCATTACCGTCAGGGGCCGAATTCTCGTCGGCTTGAGTGCCGGGTAGACCCACAAGTGGTGAATATCTGCCTCGTGATCTTCTGACTTGCAGACAGGACCTCCTGGACGTTGATATAAATATCGATATTGAGGCCATGTTCGTGTCACAGCTGGTGTGAGGGCAACCCAGGCCCAGATCCTCCATAGCGCAACCTCCTCAGCGCGGGTAAGACCGCTGGGGAGGGTTACCGCACACGGTGGGACAAGAGCATGTATGCGGCGCCGAAGGTGCTCCTTTCTTGTGAGAAGCAGAGTGGCATCATCCATAGTGAGGAAGCGTGTCATTGATGAAGGTAGGATCACCGGGGGATTACAGAATCTTCCGAGGTTTGCGAACCGAGTAGGTCACTTGGGACCCACTCAATTCGAATGGTTTGCGAGATGCGAGCCGCCAGACGATGTATATTCTGGCAGATTTCTGGATCGCGAGCAACTGACACGTCGGAGCAGACGTATTACTTGTAGGACGTCGGCGCGGATGAACATTTTGGCTGTAGGTAGTAAGGTCGTGGCGGAGAGAAAGCGAAGAGCCTCTTGGACAGCAGCCAGCTCAGCAAAGAAAGAAAAGGAGGTTCTGCAAATTGATATCTGGATGAGCTATTTAGCGCCGGCTTACAAGGACAATGAATTGCAGTGGTCGTTTCACATCCGTCAATGCTGGCCTCTACATATGCAATTATTGAGCCTTGGGGCAGCTTGGTATATTGCTCTGCGATCCTTTCATGAAGAGATGATGCCGCATAGATGTCGTTGGTCTATGAAGGTCATTAGGTACACTACAAATTGTTCTACTAGCAACATTAGGCTATGTGGACGGAGTCTGGAGTCGGAAATACCAATCATTCAATTCTAAACGTCCTTTCGTGCTAAAGCCCCCGCCGCCATTGATTTATGAAACCCAACCGAGACAAAGAGATAAGCTTCCCAGGCCTCTGCAGGGCACCCCTGCATCATCTCTGTAGCTGGTTTAGTCCCGGGCGAAGCTGCCAGTCTTGAAAGCTCCGCTTTAATATTGCCATCTTGATCTCATCTGAAAGATTCACTGCAATCGTAATTTGGTTGTTACATCGTAAGAAATATATTTATTAAAATATTATCAAAGTTTATACCTAAACTGTGCAGTGAATTCCTCGCTAAACATGAAAACACTTCGCAGAGCCGAGCTTGCAGGAAGCTACATAAATCAAAATTTAGATAAACGAGCGGTAAATAGTGATTACACACGCGTATAGGCAGTTAGCTAGTGTAAAACGCCGCTTAATGTATTGGCGATTTATCGCATTTAAAAGGCGACTGTAGGTAAAGAATCAAATTTACCGGCTGAGCTGTCAAATCGTTTACTATGCAAGAATTGGGCATTCTTCATTTTCATAGATTTTATTTCAGTCAACACTTCTTGACAAATCGTAACGAACAAATGAATGAGTATATGCTGGCTCAAGTTGAATGATTAATTTCACTTGAAACTGTGAGAATGCATACACAAGTGAACGAGCATACAGAGAATAAATTGACTACGAATGAAGATAAATGCCTTTTATTTAAGGTGCTTAAAGAGCCAAACTGAAGAACGAAAGTGGAATACTGCATTCATTGTTTAACTTGGACCTGTAATTCTTACTTGAACGTAAACACTGCTCCAACATAAACGCTTATAACACCACGGAGTTTCGCTCATTGCTGTAACACATAAACACCAAACCACGCTTTACCTCATTCTTCCCGGGCAAAGCAGCTAACTAGCAAATACATTTCTTCTCCAGTAAATGCTCCACCACCTCCATTGCACATCGGTACCCATCGCTACTTATTTGCCCAATAGTGTTTAACCCAGTTCCTAAAGTGCATTTTCATATGTCTAAGCAAACATTTCCCGCCGGCAATCTCCTTCATTGTGAAGAACACCACAGCAAGACGAAACACACGGGGGGGAGTACGAAAGCAACACAAGCGCTGTTGTGTCACGTCAGGAGGGCAAATAGTGTACCTGGGGTGTAAAATTAAAATCCAAGCCTCGCACGCACACACAGACACACGCACGCACGCACACACATACACGCACACACACAGACGTATGCGCTCACGCGCGCACGCACATAGTGATGATGGACCCAATGATGGAAGGAATGCTTAAGTTGAGATGATGAGAAAGAAGGCTTTTGTTGTGTCTTCGTTCGTGCGTCCCGTTTTCCCGAGCTCTATTCCACTATATTAAATGCCAACTCACACCAACCATAGCCTTAAATATCCAATCTTCTTCATGCCTTTACTTGGCCTCACACAAACAAAACGCTAGAGTCTAAAAACAGTATTATTTCTTCCGGTTAACTGCTATAAATTACAGGTTTCATTTTTTTAAACACAATAGCAAATAGAACTCCACAAGACCCATTACTATACATCATGCTCATAACATTTCATATAATGCAGCATTTATGCCCCTGAATACATCGTTTCTGCCTTTTTAATATTGTTTCTGCCTAGAAAACATTCTGTAAAATACTTTGTATTGTGGTACGCATCCTTTACGTTTCTGCAACACGCCAAATGTCTACAAAACCAAACACATATAGTCAAGAATTTTTTTTCTGTTTTTCTACGCAGTGGGACTCAATGGCTGCAAACGTCATGGAGGAAGATGTGTAGCCGAAGGGCTGTGCTTCACCAGCACAAATAAGCGCTGGATCTGTCCCAACAGAAAAGTGTGCTGTGTCGCCTTGTCCTAATATACTATCGTCACGGCAAGCACTCCGAGACTGTACAGACCTATTGACACAAGAATGAAGCTATTTTAGTGCACCTCTTTCTGCAGTAAGAAAACAGGAAAATAAAATAAAATACACCTTGCTTCACAAGCATATATAGGAACTTTCAAATTCCGGAAACACCATTCTCAATAATGGTCCATATAAAGAGGGCGGTATACATCCAATCCAGATATAACGTTTGTTTGCAACATTAAGCTTTTCAAATACCTGACTGTTGTATCAATGTTTAGAACCTGCAGGCAGCTATTTCTCTACATTTAAGGGCGAATGTATCCGATACAGATGTAACTTTTATTTGGAACATGAAGCTTTTCAAATACCTTTTTGTTGTAGCATTGTTTCCAACCTTCAGGCAGCTATTTCTCTTAATCTACGGGCAAATATATATTTGACAAGGGTTACAATGAATCCGAAAAAGTAGGCAGCTCGGCATAAGACACAAAGTCACAAATACTCTTTCTAAACGTAAATTCAAATACCGCGTCTTTGGCATATAAAATTGTTCCAAAAACATACAACTACACTGGATCAAATTAAAGGCAATACATTAATTGGAGCAAACATGTTTTTATGTTGAATGCTTCGAATGGGTTCCAAGTTGTAACAAATGAATTACCGATTATCGGTTAGCTCGGAGTCGTTCCGTTGAAAGTCAGCTATATAAGATTGGGTAAGGGCCTCAATAAAGGGTAAATAGTCAGCTATTTCAAGTGTAGCGCAATACACGGGCGCGCTTGACAGCTATATTGCAGAAATCCTAGATGAAGCGTCAGTAGCAGGAGCTAAGACCTTTTTTCCGTGAAGCGTTGAAACCTTGAGACTGCTGCAGTCTTGTCGGCACCACGAAGAACGCCTTGTGCACTGAGAACATGGCCGCGAAAGCGACAATGTTTGAGAACGAAATAAGGTTTTCGGGCTTTAGCGTTAGTCTTGCGCATTTCAGTGCTAGAAGCACAATGCGCCAAGAATAGGCGAGAAAATGACATCATCTAAGCACGACTACCAAGCCATAACTGAAACAACAATGTCCATCATAGGTTAGCACGTGGCCGGCACAGAGCAAAGACTAAATTGTAGCATCTTAAACTCCCATAGTCAATTGAGCGACATGAATGCAGTCTTTTCTAGGTCTCTCTGATCCCCCTCTATCTGCCAGTATCAGCTTTTGAGGTCTAGTGAGAAGTAGCTCATGCTGCGTAGTCCACCGAAGGCATCATCAATCCTGGGGAGCGGATACACGTCCTTTTTGGTCACGTTATTTAGTTTCCGGTAATCGACGGAGAATAAGAAAGCGCAATCTTTATTTCGACAAAGGCCATTGCAGACGCCCATAGGCTTATCGAGGTCTGGAACTCATTTTCGGCAAGCATTTCATCCACTTGCGTTTTGATGACTTCACGTGCCTTAGGCAAACATGTTTTGGGATCAGTAGTACTTGCGTGCGAGCTAGTTCGTTAGATGGCGAAATCGGTTGCAAGAGCCGAGAGAAGATTCCTCTGATCGGGCGTCACAGCCGGGCTAATTTTTCAGCTTCAAAGAACGCCGGAGCGCCAGCGGTGATGGACTCACTACCCTTGGGCTCCGCAATTTTCTTATCGTAACCACGGACAGTGCGACTCCAGCGTACTATCATCAATGCTACTGGATTCCTAACGTCATCAGGATCCTACGGACACCATTGCGAAGTACGTACATCGAGTTTTGACCATTTACGGTCGATTTGTTCCGCAACCACGCCGTATGCTCTGCTAGGCCTATCGCCCCTCGCCGCGGCTGCGCCGCCAGTTGCATCGGGCGCCAAGCCAGCCCACGCACCGCTGCCGCCATGAAGGTGACTGTGGAGGGCGTAGTACTAACGCCCGAAGCATTTGCAGCAAGTGAATGGCTAACTAAAGTGAACAAGCTCCGGGAAGCTGGAACAGTGAAGGCGACACCCGCACCCGAAGTTCCCGGCTCTCAGGATGGAACACCAGCGTCCCAAGCGACCCCCGATTCTCCGGCCGATTGTGAAAAGGTAGCAGACGCGCTTACGCCTCGCCAACGTGGACGCCATCTCGCTAGACGCTCGGTAGCTTCCAAGCAGCCCCACCTCACTAGCAACACGCTCAAGCTCATCGTCCGGCCAAGAGGAGGATTACTACTCTCCAAGACAACTACATTTCAACTGCTCGAAGAGGTCTGCACAGCAGCAAACTTCAACCGCGATTCCATCCGGCATTAGGACCTTATACAAGCCAAGTACCTACAAAATATTTTTGCCTATTGCACACCAAATGTCGAACGCGCTGAGCACCTCATACATCTTAAAGAGCTCGTTATCGACCAACGATCGTACGGGATATCAGTGTACTGTGCACTAGACGACTGTTCAGGAAGAGGAGTGATCAGAGGGGTTGATCTCCGTCTCGATCATGCAACTATTCAAGCAGAACTACTGGCAACCGAAACACTTCTATCGAGAACTTCAGAAGATTCGGCAACACCAGTGCCGTGCTGATCACCTTCGCCCAACCTAAGGTCCCTGCATGGATCTATTTTTGTAACAGCAGACACCGCTGTACCATCTTCAAAAAGAAATATGAGGTATGCTACCGCTGCGCCGAGCTCGGCCACCGATCCGACGTATGCGTGAGAAAAGTTACCAAATGCCGAGGCTGTGGGCTTCCCAACCCGGCCAGCGACCACTCCTGTACGCCGACCTGCCGTCTCTGCGGGAAAGAACACCTCACGGGCGACAGCCAATGCAAAGAAATATTTCGCACTCCCTACGCCGTCAAGCGCCGTCAGTGGGAAAATCGCAGACGGGCTGAAGCTGCTGAGCAACAAGAACAAGCCTCCTCACGCCGGGTAATTTTACAGCACGCCAGCCGCTGGGACCGCCAACGTTCCGGCAGCAATCAACGCAGTATCAGGGACCGCTCGGACGCCTTCTGACCCTCGGGCCAAATGCCTCAAGGCTATCATCTCGGATGCCGTCCAGATAGTAGTAGTAGTAGTAGTAGTAGTAGTAGTAGCAGCAGCAGCAGCAGCCTGCTCCACCGGGGCAGCTCCAGGCTCGGCTCCGCCAAGACAGCCACCGGCTCCACCTCAAGCGGTGAGTATGCTAGGAGGGACTCCCACTTTTCACGCACTCGAACAAGCCATCCACACCTCACGGCCGTCGTAACACAACTGGTTATAGAGTCGAAACTATCGAAAAACGCTTAGACGCTCCTCCTCGTACTTCCCCCGCACCAGCTGGCACTGCCCACAAACGTAAGGCTCTTACCTCAAGCGATACGCAAACGGTACACATTCACGCATAGATAGCGCACCTCGAAGCACAGGGCGTCTTCTTTCAAGGCCTTATCCAATCGCTGGAGGAACATATTGAGAACTCCTTTCGCACCCTCAGCTCTCAGTTTACTCTACAGCTAGAGTCTTTTGTTAAGGCAATCAACTCCCTCTGCAAACATGAAGGCATGACCCCGCTCCCGGTTCAGATGCCAAATCACCCAACGACATGCACTCCGAACTTCTCCCAACCTAATCATGGCGGCTCGTTCGGGTAATGCTACCATCTGGCAATGGAACAGCAGGGGGTTCGCGCGCAAGAGCGTGGTCCTTCAGCAGTTCCTTATCCCGAGCGACCCCCCAGAAATCTTTGCCTTTCACGAAGCAGGGAAACACGCGAAATTGGCTGGATATCGGACATACACATCGGGAAGAGCAAACTCCCAGGTGGCTACTCTAGTTAGGGGAAACCTTACGGTTATCTTACATGAGCTAGACTCCACTTTCCCAGACCACATCCTTTTCGAAATTCTCCCCCGGCCCTCTCGTGCGACCAGGCAATGCCTTTTCGTGCTCAACGTCTGTAGCCCACCCCGATCACGCAAGGCCGTCTTCGGGCCACTTTTCCTCAGCGTACAGCCGCTAGCACGAGGGCAAACTGTAATTATTCTTGGTGATTTCAACGCTCCGCATCAAGAATGGGGTTACCACTACCACACGCCTAAAGGCCGATTGCTTTGGGACGATTGGCACACACTCCATCTTAATCTCTTAACGGATATCACCCAACCCACTCGGAGAGGAACGGGCGTCTCGCGGGACACAACTCCGGATCTCGCCTTTACGGGACCGGCTATTGCAGCTACCTGGTGCAATACTCGTGAAACATTCGGAAGCGACCACTACGTTCTGGAGATTGTCATTCAGGAGCCTACTCGACAACGTACGCGACCAGCTAAAGTGGTCAACTGGGACTGCTTTCGCGCCAAGCGAAAAGAGCAAGGCTCTTCAAAACCTATCACAGACATCGCCGCTTGGTCAGCCGAGATCCTCAATCAAGTTGCAGATGTCACTGCTGAAATTGCTGTGGAAGACTCCGTACCAAACTGCGACATATATTATGCCCAACTGTGGGAGCGCAAACGCAAGCTGGAGGCCCTGATGCAAACTCGCAAGTGGGGTCGGAATCTTCGACGACGGCTCGCCCGAGTCCATACAAACATCGAAAACTATGCCGTAGAGCTTACACGCCAAAACTGGCACAATATATGTGACCAGATGAATAAGGCGCCTAACACCAGAAGCACCTCCAAGCTCGCCAGCAGCTCCCGCGTATCTTCACCCATTTTTCCGGCACCTCAGACGCCCTCAAACAGGGGCTAGTAGGCACCTACATCCGCCCAGAACCGGTGAAATCTTTCCTTCCTTATCAGGGGAAGGAAAACGTCCGTTTAGATGCTCCCATCACTTTACCGGAGGTACGAGCTGAGCTCAATCGTCTCAAGACAATTAAAAAAAAGGACAAAGCGCTAATGACACATTCACATTCTTTCTTGTGAATGTGTCGTTAGCGCTTTGTTCTCTTGTGAATGTGTCGTTAGCGCTTTGTCCTCTTGTGAATGAGTCGTTAGCGCTTTGTCCTCTTGTGAATGTGTCGTTAGCGCTTTGTCCTTTTTTTTTAAAAAATGCTGCACCAACTAGCCCAACAAAAAGTCCTTCTTGAGTCTCAAGACAAACTCAGCTGCCGGCCCGGACCGATATCTAACCGTATGCTTCGGAACCTCGACGACGCCTCGATTCATGCTCTCACAGACTTTCTGCAAAAATGCTGGGAGCGGAGAGCCATCCCGCAAGAGTGGAAATGCGCCAACCTCGTGCTCATCCCCAAGCCGGGCAAACCGCCTACTCTCTCGAACCTCCGCCCCATTTCTCTCAAGTCCTGCGTAGGAAAACTATTAGAACATGTAATTCAGACCCGTCTTCTTCATTACCTAGAAGAACATCACCTACGATGTTTGGTTTTCTACCACACCTTGCGGCCCCAGACATCATGCTCTTGCTCAAGCATCAAGTGCTGACACATAGCACTTCGGACACCAAAGTCATATTTGGTCTAGATGTCGCGAAGGCCTTTGACAATGTCTCGCACGAAGCCATTCTGCAGAACCTCCAGACCCTAGGGGTGGAACAACAAAGGTATGCATATATACGCGACTTTCTCACGAACAGCACAGTGTAACTTGACACCGGCTCAGGAGATCCTTCCATCATCTCTCCGGGAAGCCAGGGTACACCCCAAGGCTCAGTGCTTTCCCCACTCCTGTTCAATATTGCGCTGCTTGGCTCGCCCAATCCTTTGGCAGGTATCCCCCACTTGCACAACAGCCTTTACGCCAACAACCTCACTCTGTGGATTACACACGGCAGTGACGCCAGATCGAGGAGACTCTGCAGACAGCCATCGATCATGTTGGTACCTACCTGGCCACAGTTGGCCTATCCTGCTCGGCTACCAAGTCTGAATACATCATTGTCCCAACCCAGAGAAGACGCCCCAGATCGCCTCCGGCATCCTTCAATCTCCAAGTACAGGGCACTCCCATACCCCGTACCGACTGAATCCGTATCCTGGGCTTTCGTCTACAAGATAATGGAGGAAATGTCACTACTCTTCAGCGAATAGATCAATCTGTAATCCAGATCAGTCGCCTGCTCAAGAGAGTTCAACAAGCATAAGGGCATGCGCGAATCCAACCTTTTGCGCCTCCTACAAGCCTTCGTTTGTACGCGCATTGCCTACGTTGCCCTTACCTTCGCCTCACGCGAAGAGATCGGGAGCGACTGAATGCATCACTGCGCAAGGCATACAAGACAGCACTGCGTCTACCCATGTCCACTGCCACCACCAAACTGATGACTCTCGGGATCTCCAACACAGTCGACGAGCTGATTGAAGCGATTCTAACTTCCCAATATGAGCACCTTTTGCTGACACATGCGGGCCGTGCAGTACTGAGCCAGGTAGGAATCACTCCTCTGAGGGCGACTTCTACGTATATGGACCTCACGACTGAGCAGAGACTCAGTCTTCGTATACCTCCGCTTCCCAAACGTATGCATCCAGAGTATCATACAGAGCGCAGAGCCGACCGAGTCCGGCAACTCCACAAACGTTTTACCGGTCGCCCCGACGTTACATACACAGATGCCTCCCACCACCCTCGTCGCCCCGCTATGGTTGCGGTTGCATTGGCACCGCACCGAAACTGGCACAACGCCTGCAGCGTCCTCAACGCGCAACTGTTACCGCCGCGGAAGAGGTTGCCATCGCGTTAGCTCTGACTTACCCCTCCACCAAAGTCGTCGTTAGCGATTCTCAACAGGCAATTTATAACTTCGATGCAGGTCGTATATTCCGACACTCACACACTATCCTCCGATCTCTCCCGTTACCGTCTACACCTCGTCTTCTCATATGGACCCCAGCTCATGAGGCGCTCAGCGGGAACGCACAGGCGCATGCTCTAGCCCGAGAACTCAGCTACCGGGCGGACCACCCTTCTCAGCCAGCCGCTTCCTCTGATACTCCCCAAGGCACTCATTCACGCCTTGTTACATACACGGACATCCTCCAGCATTATCGGCTCGAACGGTGTCTATACCCCCCCCTGCACACCGGGAACTATCCCGGCGCGAGGCCATCCTTTGGCGCAAAATACAAAGAGGAACGTTCTCCAACCCATGGCTATATATAAAAATTTTCCCAAATCTTATTGCACCAATCTGCAAACACTGTTCACAACCGGCCACATTCATTCATATGGTGTGGACATGCATACGACACAACGCAGACAATACAGCTACAGTGTATGCGTGGGAGTCCCTCCTGCGTACCACCGAGCTCGCTCAACAGCGCCAGCTCATTTTGCGCCCATTGGAGGCCGCAGAGTACCAAGGGATCCCTGCTGACCTTCTTTAAGCAGCGCAACCAGTGTTTCGGCTGGTTTCCCTTCTTTGAGAATAAATAATGAGTTTATCATCATCATCATCATTCTGGTTTGAAGGGCAGCGCAGTGCACGGCCTCTTTTTGAGGGCTGGCCACGCGGCGCATAAATGAGGCTAATCAGTAAACTCTTGAAGGAAGGCAACAGCCGTGCCCTTGGAGAGGTGCCGCATCTCTTTGGCGAAATTCGTCAGGTGGACAGCAGTGCAACCGTTATGGAGTTGAACGAGTCCTCGAGCGACGCATATCTCTTTATCGAGCTGCAGCGAGGTAGCCCATCTGTGATGTCCTCGTAGTCGTGAAATACGGCATGCCTGAGAAGTATGCTTCTCAGTACAGTTCAGTCATTCAGTCGTGTCCGACTCTTCGTGACCCTATGGACCATGTCACGCCACGCTTTCCGGTCTCTCACTATCTTCCTAACATCACATAACTTCATCTGCAGTGCCTCGAGGATGCCATCTAACCATCGCGTTCGCTGCCTACCCGTTCTCCGGCGACCCTCAACCTTTCCTAACATCTGAGAAGTATAGGAGTATAGAAAACTGGGCGAGTTGGATTGGATTCATCTTAAAGCAGCGCGAAACACATGACAAAAGAATAGGAGACGACACAAGCGCTTTCTAACAAATGAATTTTTATTCATAGAATAAACATTGAGCTGTTAGAAAGCTCTTGTGTAGTATCCTGTTCTTTTGTCCTGTGTTTCGCGCTGCTTTAAGTAGGATGCCTGAGAAGAACTAGCGCACTGGTCCATGCTGGCACCTTCACATAATCATCGAGTATTCGCAAAATATTGAGTGCCGGAGGTTCTTTTTCATTGCGCGCCAGGCCCCGTTTTATCCAGAACGTCACCCGCACTTCTTTAAGGTCAATGAACGCACTGTTGGTCTGCAAGATGTCTGGGTCAAGAATCAACTCCTTTGAACACTCAGGAAGTACCACGAATTCATCCACATACACAAACCAACGGATACCAGCCCACGCTATTTACTTTCGAGAAGGGGTAATCAAGTGACTGACTACCTGCCGTGCGAATGCTCGGGCCAGACCAGTGCGTCAATACTTTCTTCAATTCTCGGGTAGGAACATAGCTCATTACTGAGTAATCGGCACCAATTTTGTGTTATGCAATGACCCTGAAAAATGCACGAAGTATTTGCAGTCAGCCGGCAGCCAAGCACTCTTACTGCTATCGACGCCGCAATTGTTTCTTAGTTCTTTTGCGGGCACAATTCAGAATCATAGAGTCGATTCCAGTCCAACACGTGCCGGCTCGTTTGTCGCCCATGACAATTTTACCACGTAATATCTAGTAGAAGTACTGGCCTTCATGTTAAGGACTCCTCCTACAAGCCTAGGCAGCAGCCCTTTTCTCATGTCCCTAGGAGATCTTCGCACAGCCCACCAAGTCCGCAGCCGAATCCAAGCGCTACCTCCTGATCACGGGTTACTTTTGGATCTCACTTGACCCTATAAATACTCCTCAACAACAATGACCCAGATAAAAAACCATATGTTCTGCTGATCTTGCTGCTGCCTCGAGAGTCGCCAATTTTCAGTGGAGCAAAGGGAGAAGATCCGGAAATTTGGTTTTGATCAATACGAAAGGGCTGAACGTGGTCGTTGGTACGACACCTTGATGGTAAAAAACATGTTAACTTATGCCTTATGGCAAACGTTTGTGGCAAACGCCTTCTTCGCACTGGATGGCGCCATTCGAGTGGAGTGTAAAACCAACAGTCCTTCCTAACAACCAGGGGAAAAGTAAAAAAGGAACTATCCCTGGTGTTTTCCCCCATGGCAGTAATTCAACTACAGTAATAAAATTCCTGTAACTTAATTTCTTTACCAGGTAATTTGTAATATTGTTGCAGTCATAAAAAAGATGAAGCTGAAAGCACAAGCCAAGAACAAAGACGTTGGAAAAAGGCTTTCGGGCCGGACGTGCAGCCGTTGACCTGCTGAGCTCCCTACCCGTTCAACCTGTTGTTCAGCGCTCCGACGTCAAAACTCTGTGGTAACAAATTGGTGGTTAGGTGCTGGATACGATTACCTTCAAGACGCATCCTCAACCGCTGGAGCTTCGTCGGAACCATCGGATCCGTCGCCTCTCTGGTCTCCCGCCCTTTGCAGTAAGAATGCAGCAGACTACCGAGCAGTACCGAACATCAATACGGGACCCTCTGCCCCCGTCTGGCGACGTGCCGCCGACAACCACGCATGCGACGCTACCGTTTCGTGAGCCTCGTACCTATGCCGGTCAAGCAGGGGAAGATGTTGATAACTGGCCTGCCCATTATGTACGTGTGAGCCGCTATAACAGCTGGAATTCGGTGGCTAATCTAGCGAATGTTGTCTTGTTGACGCAAACTGCCTTGATGTGATATGAGAACCACTAGGACTCCCTGACCATTTGGGACAGTTTTGTCGTAGCAGTCAAGCGATGTTTTGGCGACTTTATTTTATTTATTTGATCATACTGCAGACCCTGTGAAGGGTTCTGGCAGGAGGGGCAACAATTCCAAAAGAAAACACAAAAGCGTAAAGTGCAAAAACATGAGCATAAAATTTACACAAGTACAAGCAAGACATAGAAAAACAGCAAATCAATGCGCGGCCTGTTCTAAAGAATCACAGTCCTGAAGTGATGATAATGGCAGGTTAGTCCATTCGGTTACGGTTTATAAACCTGATTTATAAACGACGTCGAAATTGTATTCTTACAGGCGTAGAATCCAGCGGCCAAGTCGGCCTGTCAAATTTTTTAGTGAAGACAACCAGCAAAGAGCATGGTGATCGGTCACAACTGTGAAGTGCTGACCATAGAGGTAAGGGCGAAACTTTTGAACAGCCCAGACGACGGCAAGACATTCCTGCTCGATAATGGTGTAGTTTTTCTCAGCTGGAGTCAGGCTCCGACTGGCGAAGGCAATGAATTTCTGACGCGAAGTTGCCTCGCGCTGCAGAAGGACAGCGCCAAGACCGTGACCACTGGCATCAGTGCACAGGATGGTAGGAGCGCTGTCGCTGAAGTCGCCAAGAGCGGGATCTGGTGTAAGGGCGTGCTTTAGGTCGTTAAAAGCAGTGTTGCACTGTTCAGTCCACACGAAAGGGCTGCGCGCTTTAAGTAGTTCATGAAGTGGCGCAACAATAGTTCCAAATGCATTATAAAACGCCGGAAATATGACGCCAGGCAGAGGAAACTGCAAATCTTCAGTCCGTTGTGGACGAGGAAAGTTCAAGACCGCGATGATTTTTTTCAGGGTCTGTACGAATGCCGTCATCGCTAACCAGGTGCCCCAATGTTTTAATTTCTTTCTGTGCAAAGTGGCACTTCGTAATGAAGAGCTGAAGGCCCGCTGAAGCAAGACACGTCAGGACTTCATTCAGGCGCGTGAGATGGTCGTTAAACATTGCCGAAAAGATAACAATGTCGTCCAAGTAACATAAACAGGTTCCCCATTTTAGGCCACAAAGTACCGTATCGATCATTCTTTCAAATGTCGCTGGTGCGTTAGCCGAATAGCATAATACTGAACTCGTGAAGTCCATCGGGAGTTGCGAAAGCGGTTTTTTCTTTGTCTCCCTCATGCATTGGTATTTGCCAATAACCTCAGCAGAGGTCCAAGGTCGAGAAATATTCGGCGCATTGGAGAGAGGCAAGGGCTTCATCAATTCGCGGCATCGGGCAGACATCTTTGCGGGTAACTTTGTTGAGTGCGTGATAATCAACAAAAATTGTACCGCTCTGTCCTTCTTTTTAACTAATACTACTGAGGAGGACCATGGGCTTGTTGATGGTCGAATAATATCGCGACAGAGCATATCATTCACATTTTCTTCGATTACTTTTCGATCCGAGAGAGAAACCCGATAAAGTTGGCGTACAATCGAGTTACCTTCAGTAATAATGCGGTGGTGTGCAGCACTAGTCCGTCCCAGTGGTGGGGAAGTGGCATCAAAAATGGCTTGATGGGCTTGAAGCAATTCCAGCAATTCTTGGCGTTGGTGCGGCATGAGGTCCGGATTGATTTTTTTTCACAGCATGGGAAGAGAGACGTGCGATGAATCACATTGCTGAAGTAGCGGGTTGGTAAGCACCATCATGAACATAGGGTGAGCATCCACTATGCATGGCAGAGAAGTTCCTTTAGTCATAACGAGGGATTCAAAGGATGTGTTCGTGGCAGCTACCATCGCTGAGCCGCTGCGGAATCGTACAAGGCTTGATGGGAAGGCGATTCCACGTGCAAGATGACGATGTGATGGTGCGATGAGTACATCCTCGTCAGTGATGTGTTCAGAAAGAACGGTAACAAGTTTTTCGCTCTGTGGAGGCAATACAGTATCAGCTGCGGCAATGAGGGAATGACATCCTTCATGAATGTCAGATAAAAAATCACTGTCTGTCATATTGATACGTGGCAAGGTAAGGCCAAACGATTAGTCCAAGATGACTCCGCACACAGCACACAGAAACACAACAGCGTTAACCGGGCACCAACCGACACTGCTCGCACGTCGACTTCACCGAAACTCACGAGCTTCTTCCGTCCTTATGCATGTACGAGTGCATGCACCGCCTAATGTAGCACTACCGCGCCGGCTGAAAAGCACCGTCCCGGTGCGTACTAGAGTCCAAACCAGCCAAATAATTAGATATCAGAAACGAAGCAAAAGATGTTTGCCAGCTCCAGTATCTGCTATCTGATATCCGAAAATGTGCCCTTTTGTCTCAGGTCGTCATCATCATCATCATCATCCGAAACACCTGAACTGGGGCGACGGAAATAACGGATAGTGAGAGAGTGGTTGAACAAATCAGAGGTGAATGACAGGGACAAAGGACGGGACAGGTAAAACGAAATAGAGACATACACTCCATGCTAAACGTTTAGTAGACTTCTTGAGGCCCGCCCGTAAATGTCTTAGAGCGGAAGGTGGTAGTGAAATAAAAAAGGATTCTCTTACGGAATGTACGAAGTAATTTTGGTCAGCTCGGGATCTTAATCTGCACTGATATTGTAAAGGACAGGGACGCCTCTCCTTCGCGCCTCCATCGAAACAGACGCATTTGATCCTCGGTACATCGGAAGAGTAGTCGGGCGCTACAGAGGCGGGGCACATATTTTTTTTACACGCTAGGTTTTGGCGATACGAAGCTCCAGTATTCCTCTGGTGGGACACCTACACTTAATCAAATTAAGCCCCACCGCATTTATGAAGGTCAAGCGGCCGACTGTTTTGTGCAAAGGTAGGCACAGTATATCTATAATCACACTTCGTCGTCTTGCTGTTGCGACTGTAGGAAGAAGGAAAGAAAAATGCACGGGCCTGCTGCTGGCTTTGTAGCTGAGCCATCTCTGCTGCGTCGTGCAGACAGAAAGGAAAATATAGAAAGGAAGCACGCGCGCTCTGGCGGCGCGCGTGCTCACACGGCCCGCCAGCTTGTTCGCTCTGTCCTCCAGCCGCGTATAATATACCAGGCACAGTTTCAACGTCTCACCCGCAGACAGTGGGACTCCATTGAGGCCATCAATCGTGAGGCTGTGCGTGCAATCGCATATCTTCCCCGCCTAACACCCATACCAGTACTTCAGGAGTATGCCCAGCTAAATACGCTCACTGAACTCGTTGATCAGCGGATGGCAAACAGAGCTCGCAAACAGTCTTTACAACTACATCATTTAAATACACTACCTCCATGGTCGTACAGCCAGCTCACGGACAATTGCCCCACTGCTTCCCCGTCGGTATCATCCGCACATCTGCCTGAAGGGTGCATATTATATACCGATGGATCACATACTGCAGAGCGAGGAGTTACTTCTGTGTATAGGCCCTCTCATCCGCATCTCAACACTCAAGTGACATATACCGCGGATACGTGCACCCCTCTGGCACTGGAACTTCAAGCAATTTACAATGCCATACATTCCCTTCCACCAGTTCCTACATTCAATGCTTAAGGCCGTTCGACGCACATTCCAAATAACACAGTCCATACATCTGCTATGTTCAAAGTACCCATGTCCTATTCGCATACACTTGATTCGTGGCCATGCTCGCGATCCACATAATATACAAGCAGATGCTATGACGCATATAAACACATTAGGCGATCCGCCACTTTCCCTCTTCCCCCAGATCCGTTCCTGTCCCACGTTTCCGATTCCCAAGTTCTGCGCCAGCGAACACGCGCTCTCATTCCTCCTTGTTCGCACCCTCTCCCCCGTAGTCTTACTCGGCAGGAGGAGGTGACAGTGCGCCGGATCTGGGCAGGGGCGGCTCTGACCCCACCTGTTCGACATCGATGGCGAGAAAAAGATCTACCTGTGACCGACAGGTGCCCTCACTGTGAGACTCCACCTGACGTCTGCGATGTGCATCACTTGTTGTGGACATGTCCATCCACGACGCACATTAGGCAACGGATAATCATGAAGGTGGGCCTGCGGTGGAATCGCGATAGTGATTATGAGAAATGGACAATGGACAGTCGCTATACTGCCAACCTTCTCGAAAACATAAGCACAACTGGACTTCACTCCTTCTTTTAACTTTCTATCTCCTGCATCCCATTCCCCCTTTCTCAACTTATGCCTCGTGGCAAACTCTTCGAAAAAAAAGAAAGGAAAATATACAAGAAGAAAAAGAAGAGGGAGAGAAAGACGCGCGTAGCCACAGCCGTCATCCACCATTGAAGCTGTGGCGGGTGCAGTGACGGCCTATAGCATATATAAATCCGGTGGCAGGCGAGCCCCCGCCCCTATTAAGCGGAGGAGACCTACCAGTCCTATCTCCATACGCCCAGGAGCAACCACCTCCCTCCAACACATTGTCGTATGGTTCCTTGAAAGCCAATAGATAGCCCACGCTGATAATGTTTGTTGGTTTGTAAGAAAGTCAAGGTACAGAATTTTTCACAATTTTTTCCGTGGACACCTCCACGGCATAGCAACAGATAGCCACCAGGCATAGGATGTGAAGCGCTGTCGCAAGACTAAACAAACTCTTCAGAAAACGGCTCTTGCGAACAGAGATTAGCTTTCCAACTCATTCTCACAGCAATTGTTTTAAACGTTGCGGCAAATCAACCACACAATCAATGAAGGAGTGAACCAATTTGAAATATAAATGACTCAAAGTGGAAATGTTTGGTCTGACAATGATTTTCAAGTGATAGCTACAAGGCTTCTATAAAGTGGTGAACTCAGCTTTGGCATTTGGTGATGACATTTAAGCCACACTACTGGGAAAGAACTCAATCACGACGGCAGTTTGTCCAGAAAACCGCACCGCATCTACGTACATGATTGGAATGAACACAGTTGGATATAGGATTCCTAACGGTAATTATGCTGGCAAGTGTCTCAGGGGACATATTGTTACGGGGTAGTTCAGCTTGGAACAGAGAGCGGACGCGGAGAACAAGGCTCTCAAACAACAGACGTTTTCTGCAGGTGCCAGCCGACTCTGTTGAACGTCGTCTTCTCTAAAACTCACGAGAGTCTTCTTCTTCCCTTATGCGCATGCACCACCTAATGTGACACTACTCCGCCGGCTGAAGAACACCATCCCGGTGCGTACTAGTGTCCAAAACAAGGTCCGTGTAGTACGCCTTAAGGCGTGCGACATGGACCGTCTCGGTGCGTGGTTTAGAGATATGCGTTGCGGGGTGCAAGGGCGCAATTTCATATGTCACTGAAGTCACTTGTCGTAAAATGTTGTACGGTCCTGTACAACGGGGCAAAATAGATAGATAGATGGATTTATTGAAAGGATAAGGCAGAGAGTTTGGCCGGAATAATTCGAATCTAGCCTGCTACACTGTACTGAGGGAGGGGAAGGAGAGAAGAAAGAAGGTCATGATGGGTGACGATGTGGGAGAAGGCATATGAGAGAGAGAGAGAAAGAGAGAGAAGGCAGAGAGGTTAACTTGGAAAGCTTCCGGTTTGCTACCCCGCACTGGGGAAGGGAATGAGGAGTTTAAAGGAGAAAGATAGAAGAGAATGATAGGAAAGGTAAGGCGGCGAGGAGCACGGTCACAGTTTCTCAATCAAGTTTGTGTCTCTCATAAAACACATAAGTGCTTTGAAGGCTTTGCCGTTAGACGCCTTCTGTGGCCATGGGCCGAAGATTTTCTCCTCTGTGAAAGGACGGCTGTCAAGATGGTCCAGAGCCGAACGCAGCGCATATCTTTCGCTTGAAAAAGCAGGGCACTCGCAAAGGAGAGGCTGTGTGGTCTCTTCGCAGCCGCATCTCTCACAGTTAGGGCTATCCGCCATTCTCATCACATAAGCGTATTTTTTGGTGAATGCAACACCGAGCCACATACGGCACATCAGTATTGTTTCGCGCCGCCCTTTGTTAGGGGGGACACGAAGGCGCAGCCCAGGGTCTAGTTCCCTGAGGCGTCGATTGGAAAATTCTCCTTTGTTCCAGGCTGAAAGCGTTAGCTCCGCCGCTAAGGAACGAAGTCAACAAGCTGCGTCAACTCTAGATATAGGAATGTTCACTGTAGTTCCGTCATTGTGTGCAGAACGGGCAACTTGGTCTGCCTGGTGGTTTCCCTCAATAACGCAATGTCCAGGTAGCCACTGGAAAATTATATCATGACCTTTTGATGTAGCGTCGTGGTATAGCACGCGGATCTCTGCAGTTTGTTGTTCATCTGATCCACGACGTAGCGCAGCTTGAATGCCTTGAAGCGCTGCTTTCGAGTCCGAAAAATGGACCAGACATCTGGAAGTTCCTGGCCGATGTATTCAATAGCTGCACGTAAGACAGCCAGTTCCGTACCAGTTGAAGAGGTGGGGTACGTCGTCTTGATCCTCAGCACGATGGACCTCGACGGTATCACTACGGACCCCACGGAGCTTGTTGAAGCAACTGAGCCATCGGTGTAGACGTGTTCACGATTATTGTGCATAGAATACAATACATAGTATACAATACAATAGAATACAATACAATACATAGAAATACATATAGTTTTTCCGAGAGGCCAACGCGGCGAGCTGGGGTCCAAAGCAGCACGAGAGAGCCGGAAGAATACTGTGTGTTGCGATGGGAGGAATCATAGCGACGTTTCTGGGAGTGCTGGGAGGCTGCGAGTCGGTTGCGAGCAATTCTTTCTTCAAATTCTTTCTTCAGTCATTCCCAACACGGGTTTAGTAAAACATTCGCATGCGAGACTCAGCTTCTATGCTTTTCACAAGACCTTCATTTCATTCTTGACCGGGATTCCATAGCAGACTGTATATTCCTCAATTTCTACAAAGCTTTCGATAAAGTTTCTCACCAATTACTACCTTTCAAATTAAGTAACCTCACACTCGACCCTAACATCGTTTCGTGGCTTCAGTCTTTCCTCACTAACCGTTCTCAATAAGTGACAGCAAATAAATTGAACTCTCGTTCCTCTCCAGTGGGCTCAGGCGTTCTCCAGGGCTCAGCACTAGGGCCCCTACTTTTTCTAATTTATATTAATGATTTGCCTAGCACCATTGCTTCTTGTGTGTGTCTCTCTGCTGACGATTGTGTTATTTACTGTGAAATTAACAGTGACTCTGACATTTCTATTCTTCAGTCTGATATTAACCAAGTTTCAGAGTGGTGTAAATTATGGCAAATGGAGCTTAACATTAACAAGTGCAAACATATGCGTATTTCTTGTCGTAACAATGAAGTAGCTAATTACAACCTCAATAATACTCCTCTTGAAACTGTGTCTTCGTATAAATACCTTGGTGTGCACATAACTTCTAATCTTTCTTGGGATCTGCATGCGGAATCTATTACTAACAATGCTAACCGCATGCTGGGGTACTTGCGCCGAAACTTTAACGTTTCTTCTAGTTCAATAAATTGCCTCTTTATAAAACCCTTGTTCGTCCTAAACTGGAATATGCAGCCTCTGTCTGGGACCCTGGCCTTGCATCTCTAGAATCTGAAATCGAATCTGTTCAAAACCGCGCGTCACGTTTTATACTTTCCAACTATCCCCGTAACTCCAGTGTTACCGTTATGAAAACAACATTATCATTGCCACCGCTTTCACTACGCAGAAAAATTTCTCGCTTATACCTATTTCACAAAATCTATTACCACAATCCTGTCCTTAAGAGCTGGCTACTAACTACCCCCACATATGTTTCGGGTCGCATTGATCATCTTCACAAAGTAGGTGTTCCGTCATGTCGTACTAAACACGCCTCTTATTCTTTTGTTCCATACACTTCTGTCAGTTGGAACCACCTTCCTAGGCACATTGCTGATATTACGGACCCAAATACTTTTAAGACTGCCGTATGTAATCTATATTTATAGATGGTAGTCAATTGTTTTTGTTCGTTTTCGGTGACATTGTTGAGTGTCGGAAATGTTTTTTTTTTCCTTTTTGTCTCACCTGCTTTTCCGCTTTTTTTTTGCGCCAATGCCTTTTTTTGTTTTGATCAATTTTCGCCGTGTTATTGTTTCTCCTATATTGTTTTATGCTGCACTGTACCCTGAACCAATGTATCTTTCCCACTCCCTTTTTTATTGCCTTCGGTCCCTGAGGGTATATGAATGAATGAATGAATGAACAACGCGGGCAGCATCAGCTCGGGCTATGGCGTCACGCGCATATGAGCTGGCAGTGGCGGCCGAATGGAGCAGGCTGTCAAAAGGAAGCAGAGGTTCACAGCCGTATAAAAGATAGAAGGGGGAGTAGCCGGTAGTGTCGCGATGCGACGAATTGTATGCGAATGTCACAAATGGCAGCGTTATGTCCCAGTCGCGGTGACAATCAGAAACGTACATAGACAGCATGTCAGTTAATGTCCTATTAAGGCGTTCAGTAAGTCCGTTCGTCTGTGGATGGTAGGCAGTCATGAAAGAATGGCGAACGTTGCGCAATCGTAGGATCTCGTCGACTATACGCACAAGAAAGCAACAGCCACGGTCGGTGAGCATTTGGTGCGGAGCTCCGTGGACGAGTATAACGTCGTTGAGGAGGAAAGCAGTGACATCAGTTGCACAACTGGTTGGTATTGCTCGTGTGACCGCGTAGCGCGTGCTGTAATCAGTGGCCACCGCAATCCATTTGTTCCAGACGCGGACAGTGGAAAATACCCTAGAAAATCCAGACCCACTCGAGAAAATGGGTCTATGGGAATGTCGATCGGCTGCAGGAGTCCAGCTGGTAAAACTGATGGCTTTTTCCGGCGTTGACAGCGGTCACAAGCAGCCACGTAGCGGCGGACTGCGTGGTTTAGGCCTGGCCAAAAGAACCGACGGCGCACACTGTCGTATGTGGGAGAGACGCCCAGATGACCTGGTGTGGGAACGTCGTGAAGCTGTTCAAGGACGGCTCTGCGTAGGTGCTGAGGGATTACTAGTAGAAGGTCGGGGCCATCAGGTCGCATGTTGTGCAGGTATAAGGTGTCGTCGTGAGCACAAACAAACGAAGGGAAGGGTCATGGCGATCCCCAGGCAGCACACCAACATTGCACCAACCCCGGCCCAACGTCGACAAAAATTGGTACCAACATTGGCGTAACTCTGGTTTTTTGAGAAATTACTACATTTTTATATATTGGTCCGCATTATATGCCAACATTGCACCAGTCTTGGCACTGCCAACATAGGCTATCAGCTGGCCGTGCCCCTAGTGTCACGTATTGGCATGCCACTAATATTCAATGGCTAACGAGGCATTGGCACTGCCACTGTTAAGCCACTTATAGCCATGCAATTATTTCACCCTTGCCCTTACTGCTGCCATTTGCCTAACTGTCACTCTGACAATTGTAGTTTTCTTATGCAGTCATTTTCCAATACCACCTTTCATGTCATCTCCCTAAGGAGCCATAAAAAGCATGTAATTAAATAAGGCAAGCAAAATATTTTCCGAAAACATTTTATTGAGAGCTCATATACATGTACATGCCACAAGGACATCAGAGGGCCAAAATGCGGTGCAGGAGGCATTGGGTGCAGGGTTAATATGGGAGAGGCTAGCAGGTGTAATTGGAAACAGGGCACTAAGCAGCACATGACCAGATAGTGCAGGTAGAGGTGATGGGGTGCAGTGTGCATTGGTCATGATGGAAGGGGCTGGACATGTTGAGCAGGGTTGATGCACTATAGCCTTGTAGTGCGAGAGGTGTTGCAGGAATAGGAGGCTGAGCATGGGTGCACTCCAGGGCAGTTTCCACCATGGATGGAAAATGGCAGTGGACTATGTTGAGCATGATATTTGGCAGTGAAGGGTCAATGGATCAAGTGCTGAGGTTGACGGGGCGGGGGAAGCTCATAACCCAGGTAGTAGGCTGGGCACCCCGCAGGAAACAGCCATTCAGGAACAGTTTGTTGAGGAGATTGGCCCGTGGGTCTTACAAATGACATCTGCACAGAAGACAAGCATATATCACCATAAGATCTAAACTAACCTTCTCAACACTTATCCAAACACATATGAAGTCTGGGTGCTCAATACGATTGAGTACAAAAAGCAGAACCCCGCTATAGTAAAACCTCTGATATGACTGAAACTGAAGTCCCAGTTCATCTTCAAAGGGCAACTGCACATTTTCCCCCTTTGTAGTAAAGATGTTTTTGGTAAAAATCAGTTAAAGTGCTTCTGGCCATGGCGACGACTCCCGCGCACTACCTAGAGTCGCGAGGCCGACTTTTTGTATTTGAAAATAGAACAATAACCCAGAGTGTTCGTTTAGGTGGCTTTACTACTAGCGGAGCAGCAGTCAGAAGAAGCCTACTTTACAAAAGCCTTGGAGCAGTCAGGGAAAGCGGGCAGCGCGAAGAAGAAAAAAGTAAAGCTGTCTACAAACATAGCAAGAAGGCGGCGTGTTCCATTCAGAAAGTAAAGGAGTAAAAGTCCAGCAAGAAATAGGGAAGGGAAAGAAATGGGTCAACATTCACTGCAATGTGCAGTACAAATCATGAGGCAGTGGTGGCAGAAAGTGGAGGTGCAGCGAGTAAGGCCTTACAGCACTTGAGTGCCATGCGAATTTATCATTTACTGCCTTTTAAAAGACGGAAAGAGCAAAAAGGAACACCATTTTCATACAAGGCTTTAGTTTTTACATGAAATCGAACTTGGTTGCATTCATAATCAAGTCTTCAAGCTTCAGAGGTACTTCCACAAGATGTAGAGAAGTTTTATAATGAAAAAATCACACAAAGAGATGATAAAAGCGAGATGGAAGGTATTTAGGTTTTTTTTCATTAAGCAACAAGACGTGTTCAGTAAGTGCCTATTTAACTAATAGACAGCACTTTCAGGACCATGTCAGTACAGACCACTGATACAGTAAAGACCATGATATAGTAAATATTTTCGCTGGCCTCAGTGGCTTTACTATAAAGGGGTTCTACTGTATATATTGAAGGCCTATTGCCACACATTCTTCTTTTAGAGCACTTTGCGACAGGTTTCTGGGCATGTAGCATCTTATGACGTAGGGATGATAAACATACATGCAAAATAATATCCATTCCAGACACAAAAGAAAGATATTTGGAAGGAAAAACCTGCTTCCGGCAAACCGATAACTTCAGGTGGATGCTTAGTGTTCATTTAGAATTACAGTTCCTGAAAATATGACGGTTCAGGCTCCAGAACTTTCAATTTTAAAAAAATTCTTGAACATTCCTGGAATAGACAATATGGATTACTAAGCATGCGAAACTGGATGATATTAAAGAACACATTAAAGAATATTTTTCTGCAGTACACCAGTACAGGCACGCATACGTTACTGCGGCCAGAATAAAGAAATAATTGCCCTGACAGAATCACTCAAGCTATGTTCAATCACCTTACTGAGGGAGATGTGTACATCGCAGATATTCCCAAGGATGTGTACGCATATAATATTATCAAGATAACCGTACCATTTCAAGTTCAGTTTTTTAGTTTTCACAGCTTAATTGCTTGCTGCATTCTACTATAAGCAATTGCCTTACTTGCAATGTACCAAGGAATAGTTTTTATACAGTGCTCATTATAAATTAAAGACACCAGAACAACATGCACACAAACAAGTAAAGAAGAACGGGACAGAGCGCCATTCACAACTGATTTATTGTGCAGAATAAAGTACATATATATGCCACTGCCAGCATATGCGCAAGGAACCCATTCAGCATCATGTAGTTTAGGATATGTTCAGGAAGCCCATGCCTCATACCACAGCCTCTTTCTCTGAGAAAGCATTTCTTGAACACAGCTTATCTTAAACTACATGATGCTGAATGTGATGTAGCTGAATGTGTTCCTTGCGCATGTGCCGGCAGTGAGATATAGGTACTTTGTTCTGCACAATAAATCAGTTGTGAGTGGAACTCTGTCCCATTCTTTTCTTGTGTGCGTGCATTGTTTCGGCTCCTTCAGTTTATAATAAATAAATACGAGAAAGCCCAACAAGAAGTTCTAGTAATCATACAGTGCATGCTTGTTCAGCTAAAATTATTACAGTCAGCCTGCAATGAGCAATTGAGCACGTACTAGAAATTTACTTTGCATAGGCAGGAAAATGTTATGCTAGATCTGAGTACAATGATATCGTACTTCCTATTCAGCTAGCAGCCTACCAGGTATGCATTTTCCCTCATCACAGCTAATCATATGGCCATACCATCGGCAACCTTCCACGTGCAAGATTATATTCAGTTAGGCATACATGGGGGATTTTATGTCCAGGAACCAGGTGTGGTGCTCGGGCATCTGATTTCTTCAAACCAATTCATAGTAGTTGTTGGTATAGAGAATAGTAATCTGCCTGAATATCTGAGGCCAAATATTATTTTCATTGCTTAAGCACACCTTAAAATACAATGATTGATGTGACTATGGGACCATAAAAAACGATACATCTAGCATGACAGTGATTTTTCACTTTCACCCTGTCACAAGTTCCTTGAAAAACCAGTTGAAACCTGAACTGAAAATTTGTTTCGCAAACATTTTATATTTCAGCATCTATAAAATGTTGCTATTTTGTGAATATATTTCAAAATCAAAATTTCTTAACAGCCTCACAAATTATTTTTTTCAAAAATAGACAATATTTTGTACTCTAATTAAAAATAAGATTGTATCTGGAGAAATAGTATTGTTAGCAGAACAAAACAGCACACACGCAAAAAAGCACCAATACACGAACTGAGAGTGTACAATAGCCCTGTGTACATGGACTCGACAGCACCGGGTTGAATCAGCGTTGAGTAAGCAAGGTCATCATTATCGACCCGGCTATGTCTACATGAACTCGCTTTCTAGTAAGTAAGTATCGTAGCAGAGGGTAGCATCGAGATTCAAAGTTATTGTGCAAGTTCTTACTCGTATTTGATCCCATTGCCTTTTACTATCGAGAGCTTCGATTATTTTTTATCGTTGATGAGCGCTAAAAAGCATTCATTTCGAGTGACGCTCGTCGCCGCTCCAGAGGCTTTTTTATATCCCAGAGTTCCCCATAACTAGACTCCCTGACTGGACAGCGTCTACATGCCTTTAGATAAGCGGGTCAAACGAATTAACCTACCCCCTGCAAGCGAGTTAACGCGACCCGCTCCGCCGCCTATTTTACTCGACCCGACTCTGTATACATGAACCCACGAACTGATTTTTCACTCGACAGACATACTCGACCCAATTCTGCCGAGTTCATGTATACAGGGGTGGAACGCACGTGTAACAAGTAACAATGCTCCTAAGAATCCAATCTGCTTTCTTCTGGCGCATCCAGTTTTCTAAAAAAATATCTTGTCTGACAAAGGAGGATATTTGGAGTTAAGCAGATAAGCAACACAAGATCCATATGCTTGCTCTAAAACATGACTCCTCAGTGGACTTACAGTTGCATTTTGCTTGGTCATGTGGCAGTTCACTAAACCGTCTGACTAGAAATGACGATAAAAAAAATCGGGGGATCATTTCTACTTTTATTAAGACATGCAAAAGCTTTTTTTGTTCTTGACATAGCATTCAGAGACTGCGGGAGTTTGGCAGTTTTATACGTCTTATTTCGTTTGGCAGTTGCAAGGGGATGTAGAAAAAGAAATATGAGTAGGGAATATAAGGGGCGACAACATCCCGAAATGAAACTAATGGACCAATGATGCACACTGTGTATCATAAATGGCGTCACTGGTAACAACAAACACAGAAAATCATCCTTGAGTATGACAAATTTGAAGCCCAGGAGGTGAGTTGGTTGTGGGCAGGTAGTACGAAAATGGCAGTCCCCCTGAGAGGTAGGCGGCAAGATCACTGCCCCCCATTATGGGGAAAGCCCTGGCAAGCATGCAGGCAAAGGTGCACATATATAAGAGCAATAAATCCACAAGGAATGCACGCCTGAATGAGCAGCTGCACTAATAATTTCCTTTTGTCTTGCAGCCCACCCCTCCTGCACTGTAAGCAAGTCTGCTCTATTTTCCGAAAGCAGAAGCATATGCAAAAACAAACAGAATGTTCTCTAAAATTTACAAAATTTGAACGAGTATTGCATGATGATCTCCTTTCTGCAAATGTCTTGCTCTAGGGTTACAGAATAAACTCATTGCAGCTGCGAATAAAGCGAGTTGGGAGCTAAGGCGAATCTCAGTGGCTTGGGGAGAGAATTATTTATAAGTGTCGCTTTGAGCAAAGTAAATAGCCTGGTTTACATCAAAGTACTATTACATCTACATGGCTGAAGCCAGTGTAGGCAACCAGAAATGTACAAGCAGTCAGTAACTGCATGTCTGTATGAACAAATACATACAGTGCAGGCAGCAGTAATGAAGGGAGAGTGGAAGGCAAATAACCTGAGCAATACTGAATGGCTTTCTTCTCTGCAACCTCAATACAGGCTTCCTGCGAATTCTTGTAATGCAAGCATAATCAAGTATGCTAAATATTCCACCACTTAAAGCACCTGCACTCCCATGTTACGCAAATGAATGCTACTTCGTCAGTTCAACAAGCTATGTCTGTTATTGTGCCATTACACCACAGGTTCACTCAATAATGCCTCAACTTGAAATAGTCACATACTGTTGAAATAAAGCAATGAAATATAGCACCAGCTATTAAAGCACTGCCAGGGACATGAAGGATATTATTTTCTGCATACTGGTGAGCAAGACTTCTGAACAAGTAAGTTTTGAGCTAGTAAAACGCCAGCAGAGCATTTAAAGCCTTTATATAATGCAAAACAAAGGCAATGTGTCATACCTACCGAGGCAATGTTTCCTTACACACAGCATGTTTCATGGCAAGGCTCCCACAGTTGTTGACAGGTTTGCAGCACCAAATTGTTGATATGTTGTCTGCCTCACATTCAGGCAGCACCCCTTTGATGGCAGATGAACGCTTGCGCAAAAGCAGTGCGATGATACAAGTGGAGCAGCTGGACTGCGGGCTTTATAGAGCAAAGAGCCCTAAATGCAAGTAAAGAAAGTCTCCGTTAAATCGATGCCTCTAAATCATGATAACAGCATACCACGGCTCTTCTCTGTTTAGTTAATCTATAATTTCAATTGAAAACTGTCTCAAAAAATGGACTAATTGCAACTCTATGTTACACATGGTATAACATAGCTGTGCCAGGGCGGTGGGACGATCAGTTAGCATAACGACCGGAAAATGCATACTGATGTTTCATGCAGTCTTGATGCTGGAGCAAAGTGTCATGGTGCGAAGAACAAAATTAAAAGCAGGCACGGGCGCCAAACGTGTGCTACACAACCGACGCGACTAGAAGTGTGCACGGTCATAAAATTTGAGCCCCACCTGGGCCTCATGCTACAAACCCGAACCCGGCCTGGAACAGAACAGCCCACCCATCACTCACACTGAAGGCTCCGGCCCTGCTGGACATGCTATAACAGACCAGTTATAAAACCTACAAGTCGGCTTCCCTGTGAGGCAGGGATTCGTGCACAGTGGCGACAGAACCCGATTCAGGAATAATAGTTAGGTGCAGTACATGCATCTATCACAGTCCACGCTGCTTGGGATGCAGTTCCCCAAGCACAGGCCATTGTCAGAGAAAGGTTTTCGGGCATTCTTAACACTGGAATAAAGGGGGGAGCACTGTCACCCTAGGGGTGAAGAAAGAAAATTTAGGAAATGGACACTAACCGGAGAGGGTAATAGTGGGGCGACAATGCACACGCCAATAATACCGTGACGAATGGGCAAGAGGTGCGGCAATTGCCCTACCCGTCAGGCGATGTGCTAGCACTGTACCCAACTATTAAGGTCTATGCCGCCATTGTGCAGGAATGTCTGCCGCACAGGAAAGCTGACTTGTAGGTTTTGCAACTGATCTATTGCAGCGGAAGCAACGATACAGAAAGAAAAAATAGGCGACAATCCATGGCGATGCATCGCGCGACGACGACGCCAACGCCTGTCGCTGCCGCTGGTGCACATCGCACAGAGCGAAGGACCTCAGCGACAGAGACGCGCTTTCAGCCTTGCTTTGTTAGCGCCGCCTCTTCGTTTCGGAAATGAGTACAGTTACGCTATATCCGGTTTCTTGCACTAAACAGCAACACTGATGAAATTTCTTGAAAAACGTCGAGCCCCCCCCCCCTCCCCAAAAAAAAATGGTCCCAGCGCAGCGGCGCGCTACTATACTGCGATGCAGACATGATTGAAAGCAGTGGCGTTTTTCTGCAACTTTCGAAAATTAGCAATATCTAGCCACACTAGCCTTTTTTCTTTTGCAATACAACCCTACCAAGCTTTTACTAAACCGTCTCGATGCGCTCACATATGCACGGATCAGACGAAATCAGCGTCTGCAGGATTTTCACTCATACCGGACTAGGGAAACAAACTTTGCATGCAAAAAAAAAAAAAAAACGAAAGTGAGTTCCTTAAATATTTGCGATTGGCTGCTTCGCGAGCTGGTTCCAGCATCATGAGTGATTTACTAAAAACCCAGAACCTGGGCGACAGCGCCGAGCGGCAATGCTTTAGCGGTCCTCAGCGCACTGCGCATCGTGCTGCCGCGCGACTCATGCGGTTAGCGTTTTATCGCACCAGACACGAGAAAATATGCTTTTGACCGTAATCCGCAGACTCCGCCCGAGGTCACCCGAGCGGGCGAGCCACGCGACGGCTATACGCCGTTCCAGCCACTGTAACGCCGTGAATATCCGAAGTTGGCTATTAGGGCTACGATGTCACGCAGTTGCTTACTTTAGGAAATCAGTACTCTGCAAAATAGTAACGGTTTAACTAGAAATAAGCTGCAAAATGATCGGGATCAAGTCGCGCACAGTCATGAACCACTTTTGAAAAGTTAACAACGTAAGAAATATGCTAAAAGAAGACAAATCTCCCTAGCACATGGCTTACGCATCCTGCAGCAACAATGAAATGTTAGACAACGCTTGTAATTTAAAAAATACTCAATCTAAGAGGCTAATATTTTGCTCCAATGTACACAAACGTTTTATGAAATCTGAAGGAAAAAATTTGAAAACTTACATGGCATATATCTTGAAGAAAGAAGCATTTTCCGTGCGCGGTGCCACCGAACGTCGAGCCGAGCGAACGAGTGGCCGTTGGATGGACGAAAGAACGGAGCGCCCTCTTTGAAACAAAATACAACTGTCGCCGTCGTGCCGGCTAAGCGATTGTCGCGTCATCCTTTGAGCTTTTTAGTAATCGCTTTTTCAGCAGCTCGATGGTCTCGGTTCAGTACCCTCCGTTTAGCAAGCGTTTCCTAGATGACAGGACCTGAACCAATCTTGAACAATGCGCTGCTGCTGCTGCTCATCTATGTGGGGCTCTATGCCAGCAGCGAAGCTCATCGTCGCCCTGGAAAGCCGCCTAGCTGTTTTGTTTACAACACCCAAACCTGTTCAAGTTGTATTTTGTGAATGCTGTGTTCTACTACGAATAGTTTGCTAACCAACGAAAATGCTTTCATACAATAGTGCTCAATCGAGTGAAATATTTCAATCACCCTGAAATGAGGATTTGAAGCAAGTTTGTTGAAAATTATTGAGCTAATCATCTCAGTACCGCGACTTGCCACCTCTTTATAAGCTAGTTGCATACGATGCTTACATTTTTTCCTCATATATCCGCACCGTCAGCATCATTCTATCTGCTAGATTAGTCATTAGTTGGCCAGATTCATTAGGCGCTTGTTTCTTTCTCACAGTTTAGTTTCTTGCGTATATTTTATTGGCCAAGAAAATGCGGTAAAAGCACATTTCTCTATGCAACCTGTTATGAGAGCCCGGAAATGTTTGAAGGAAGTCTCCAGTCTGTTAGCGTTCGTCTTTTTATTACTGCGCAATTCCTTCCCCTGGGCGGCGGCCGCCCCCTGGACCCTGAGTGGTGCGTCGACCCGTCCACCGCTTTGGCGCACCTGCGTGGATTTAGACGCGCGCATGCAACCTCGGACCTTGCTCTCATCGCATGCGGTGAGAGAGTGCGATCCGGGGAACGACAGGAGTGCGATGTGCGCGAGGACGGGATTGAGCGGTGCGTCAGCACGGAGAGCAGGCGCTGGAAAACTGCGAACGAGCGTGTGCGAAACAAAGATGTCATTGTAATCCAGTTGTTAATATACCCACTGTACCTTTTCGTATTTTATTTGTTTTTTCAGTCTTTTCTTTCACATTTTTTTTTCGTTCTAGTGCTAACAAGTCCGTGTACATGTGGGTATCTTCTCTCCATACACAATATTTGTAAAAAAAAAAAAACTACCTTCGCCGCGCACGCCTGTAACTGTTCAACCACGGAGGTAGTTGGAGAATAAATAAGCTTTGATACCGAATTAAGCTTAATTGTAAAACAACCACTGATTTATTTAGTTTCTGAACTCTACAGTTATTCCTTCTTGCCATATGTAGCGCAAGCATTGTATTGCAGTGAACGACGACGGAATCGCGAAATTGGGGGTGTGAATAAAAGCGGAGAAACGTTACAGACTTCTTTTTTTCGTACAAGTGCGAAAAAAAGAATAAATAAACCAGACATTCTAAAATTATGCTATCCATGCACTTGGCATGGCGTCGAATCAAATGTTGTTCTGCTGAGCTGCCGCTCTTGTATACTGGCCGCTACACGAAGCTATTTTGCCGCTACACGAAGCGTGCCTCCATGTTTTTCTTCCTTTGTTTGTGATGTTTTCAATGCACCTAGCAAGCAGCGAACAGTGGGTCCATATTTCGGCGCGAGTAAGTGCCATCAGTGGACTGGAACAGAAGTGCGCGGTGTGTCGTCAACAAGGGCGGATGCTTGAGAAAAAACAAATGTGCGAACGAGTGCGATCAAGAAAAGTGAAACTGTAACCCAGTTATTTATTTCAGCATAACCTTAATATTATTCATACTGAGATTGTACGTGCAGTGTTTTCTCTCAATTTTTTTCTAATACTTCACTTCTTAGAGCGACAATGAAGCAGGAAGCGTCGATACGATTTGCCATATGTGGGAACGTCCATGCATGTGCGGACCGACGTTTAATTTACCGCTCAATAACCCAGCTTTAATTTAGATCACCATTGTTAAATCGTTTATGCGAAAGTATGTGCTGCGATGCTTCGTATTCGTATAGCTTAAACCGCACAGTGTATTTTTAAAGTGTATTTCGATGGAAGCGCGCTCGCCATTGTCGATATGAGTCACGTACGGGCCTTAATAGGCTGACGCTTATCGCTCATTAATTGCATCGCACTGCATGCGTGTCCTGCGGTAATCGTCTGTTTGAAGCCACTGTTGTTAAAACTAATACAGTCGGGGGCAAAGAAATTTGCTAAAACTTTTGGAATTCTCTTCACTCAGAGCAGCAGGAACCGCCACGGGAGCAGCCATGGAAGAACCTAGACCATTACCGAATGGAATACAAAAAATAGCAACCATTGCCTATGCACGATATATGACATGCCGTTTTGATTCTTTCTAATCTCCCAGTCAGCGTGGAGCTATTTATCGCCGCCGCCCTGACGGACCAGCAAACGGTGAACTTATTGATATTTGACACCGTTGACCGATCGTCGGTCTCCTCCAAATTCGTCACAGTATACATGTGGATTGATTACAGTACCAGATTAAGTCAATGAAGATCTTGTGTAAAAGAACATGGTGTAATCCCAAGCAACATCAACAACTGCTATGTGGGATTAAAGCAAACACGACAGAAACTAGCACCGTGGAACTAGAACTATTTAGACACAAGATTTCCAAAGCATTTAAAATTGCAAAGGTAACTTGAAAACATCGATTATAACAGCACAGTTAACGAATCCAAGTATTAAATGAGCTTGCAAACCGCAAAAACACTCTAATGTGGTTTCCCACGGAATATTTCCAGCCACATGCTAATTTGCATCTAATATTGACCAGTAGGTGAAATAGACAAGACAATGTTCACTAAAGTGTATGCCAATGCTTCTGGCGGGACATGGTAACAGAACTGACAGTATTGTTCAGCATATGCCATATATTAGCCAACGTCAGTGGAGTAATGGCTAACGCTGTTCGATATAGCCATCCTTATGAAACGGCAATGCCAATACCGTTGATATGTAAGGTATGCCAGTGTATATCTGACATTGGCGGGCCATTGTAACAGAGCTCACATTATTGTCCAGCATATGTCGAATATTGGCCAACATCAGTGGACTGACGGCTAATGCTGTCCGTTATAGCCATCCTTATCTCATGGCAGCACCAACACCGGCGATACGCCGGATATCCAGGCCCATCATTGCCATCCTTGTATAATGGTACCAACGATATTGTGAGGGCGTCGGATATGACGGGCCAATGATGTTATCATTATAAATAGGTACGAACAATATTGGTTACCAATGGAATCCTCAGGGCCAGTGTTGGACGTGTTATAGAATGGCACAACCAATACCAGCCATAGGATGGCAGCGCTGGGCCTACATAGGGCTGATCTCTGCCAACTCACTGACAATATTGGCCCGGGCTCTTGTGCTGCCCGGGTCGGCAATGAGGCGATTGATAATTTCGCGAAGCTGAGGGTCCTCGCGTTGCTCCCGGCGAATGTTGGAAAAGTCAGAAATAGAGAGTACGCAAGCGTCATTGTCGCATTCAAATTGGCTTGGCGGGTCGACTGGATGACGGGACAGGCAATCGGCGTCTCGATGCACCTGGCCAGACTTATAAACTACTGAAAAATTGTACTCCTGAAAGCGCAAGGCCCAACGTCCAAGGCGGCCAGTACCGCCTTTGAGTGTGGAAAGCGAACACCATGCGTGGTTATCAGTGACTACGATGAATGGCCGCCCTTACAAGTAAGGGCGGAATTTAGTAATGGCCCAAACTAGGGCTAAGCACTCATGTTCAGTGATGCGATAATTTTGTTCGGCAGCAGAGAGGAGTCGGCTGGCATAAGCGATGACGCGAGGGGAACCGAGCTGACGTTGTGTGAGAACGGCACCAATTCCATTACCACTTGTGTCGGTGCGTACTTCTGTGGGCGCTGACGGACTGAAGTGCGCCAACACTGGCGGACCGGTGAGGTGGGCTATAAGAGCGACAAAGGCGTCAGATTGTTCGTGGACCCAGAAAAAGGAGACCCCTTTTTTCAGAAGCTATGTGAGTGGACGGGCGAATTCCGAGACGTTTGGTACAAATCGCCGGAAATATGAGCAAAGTCCAAGGAAGCTACGCACGTCACTGCTAGATTTCTGTATAGGAAAATCACTTACAGCCCGAATTTTGTCGTGGTCCGGCTGGATGTCATGGGTGTTGACCAAGTGTTCTAGTACCTTGCGCTTCCGGCGACCAAAGCTACCCCCTTTCAGGCGCTGTGTCCACATATGTGGACTTGACCCAAATTTCCCTATATCTTTCCATGGAGTGCGAATTTCTGCTTTTGAATTTGACACCCGTAACATTTGGAACCGCCCTGTCGAGTACATGGCGCCATATCTTGTTGCTACAGCGAAATGTTTTTGTAAACAGCAAGCAAAGATGGACGTCGCAGAGTTTCACGGCAGGACGAATAAGAAGGTCTAATTATTGCATGCCTCTTTCTAAAACGATGCCTAATAATACTATTTCTTGTAATGAAGGTGTCAATAAGAGATTGTAGATGTTACGTGCCAGATTTCGTTATCTTAGACATTGAAAAAGTGCTTCAGTTGACTTTCAAAGTTTCGCGTCCACAAATGTGGACACGGTACCTTAATGCCGAAAATGTTAAAGTGGCCGCGGCACTTCTTTATTTCGTGCAGAGCAGTATGTAATACGCTTATTTGCATGCAGGTGTCATAGTCTTGAAAGCGCAAGGTATTCTGAGAGGAAAACATTTATTCATGCCTGATAATGAGTTATAAAATCCAGAAAATGCTAAAATGTTTTCATTCCTGTAGCAGCTTTGAGGCGACATGTCCACATGCGTGGACGCGAAAAAAATATAAATATTTTTGCATAATTTTTTATATTTAAATTCTGCATGGCATACTGATCACGCCTGGTGGGGAAAAAAAATTCCTTTCAAAAACTTTAATTGGCGCCTGAAGGGGCTACACTTCTGGGAGTTCAACTGAGGGCCAGCTCGTCAGAAGACGCCAAGAATAGCCGAAACGTGATGGAGGTGGCCCTCAAAAGTTGATGAAAATGCGATGACGTCATCGAGGTAGCACAGACATGTGGTCCATTTGAACCCGTGTAGTAAAGAGTCCATCATGCGCTCGAAGGTTGCAGGGGCATTACCTAAGCCGAAAGGCATCACCTTGAATTGGTTTAAGGCCATCTGTGGTGACAAAAGCCGTCTTTTCACGATCTCTTTCGTCAACAGAGATCTGCCATTATCCAGGACGGAGATCGATGGAGCAGAAGAAGTTGGCACCATGCAGGCAGTGGAGGGCGTCATCGATCCTTGGGAGAGGGTACACGTCTTTCTTGGTTACCTTATTTAGGTGTCGATAATCTACGCAAAACCTCCAGATGTTGTCTTCCTTTTTTACGAGTACTACCGGAGACGCCCAGGGGCTGCTCGACGGCTCAATAATTTTGCTGGCCAACGTTTTCTTCACTTCTTCCTGAATGACCCGGCGTTCGGAAAGAGCCACTCTTTAAGGCCGTCTGTGAATAGAGCGGGCATCTCCAGTATCGATGCGATGTGTGACAACGGCCGTTTGGCCCAGGGATCCGTGACCGAAGTCAAAAATGTCGCTGTATGACCGCAAAAGGCCGACAAGGGCGCTTGCATATTCGGGACGCAGGTCAGAGGCAACAATGGCTGAGATGCGGTCCTTCGGACTATGTGACGGAGACAGGTTGTGCAGGTACCTCGGCATGACGGTCGGACAGCATTGCAGAATTAGTAAAGCTGGACAAAGGTGACAGCTCGGCAAGGAAAATGCTCTCCGGGAGAACTTGCGAAGACATGCTGAAGTTGAGTACGGGAATGTAGGTGAGGTTATTTTCGACGTGTGTAATGTTATGAGGTATGACGATATTGCGCTGTGGAGTGACGTCGGTGATGGGGTTGACAACGTAGTCGCCGTCGGGAAGAGAGGGAAAAGGTGACATGGGCACGTATACTGCCGCTTCGGGAGGTAGGCGAGTAAATGTACTGGAGCGGAGGCGAGGCTGCGATTGATCAGCACTATGGTCGTGAACACAATCGAGCAGGGCTAGGGCGCAGAACTCCGGAGGCACAGTCAATGAGAGCGGAATGGGATGTTAAAAAGTCTAGGCCTAAAATCACGTCTTGAGAACACGTAGTAAAAAGGCGAAGAGCACAGGGATGTGATGGCCGGCGATGCTGACGCGCTTAGTGCACGTTCCGATGATGGTAGCAGTGTTTCTATCGGCCACACGAACTGTAGAGGCGTTAGCGGGCGTAAGAACTTTTTTGAGGCGCTGGCGGAACGACGAACTAAGGACTGAAATATGGGCTCCATTGTCAATAAGGGCAGCAACGGAGACTCCGTCCAGAAGAAAGTCTATGAGGTTACGTCTGGGTGTGGGGTCGGTTCCGAATTGACAGTCCGGGTCGGTAATGCAGCGTCACTCCAGGGCGCTGCACTCGCTATTTTCCCGAGTAGGTGCCGGCGTATGATGGGCAGGAGCTGCGAGGAGGCACCGGTGAGCGGGATCGACGAGCCAGGGGGGATAGGGATCGGCTGGCGCAACGGGCAGTGGGGACGGTTTTGTCGCGAGGCTGATCTGTTTGTGAAGATAATGTCCAGGTCCATCTTAGGCGGGACGGGGATTCTCTGGTTGGGCAGGGAAGCGTCGAGGTCCATTGTAGTATCGACGGTCGGCAAATGAAGCAAATTGGTCTGCCGTCTGAGGTGCGCCACTCTGCAGGATTGTGGCTAAGGTAGCGACGTGGGGAAGCCTGGCTCGCAGTAGCAGCAGCCATTACAGAAACAGGGTGCGTTGGTGACGGCGGCGGCACGGGCTGGAGGAAATGCCGACGTTGGCGAGTTCTTGACGAACAACGGCCTGTATCACAGCCATAGTGTCGGGCGGCGGAGATGTGAGTGGGGCAGGAGCCAAGGCTTCGAGTTCTCTCCGGATGATCCGAGTAACGTTCGCTGGATGAGAAGGCTGTTCCAAAGGCGACAGGTCAGCGCAAGATAATGTAACCACTGTGTTTGGAAGGCGGTCAAAGCGATGCACGATATGGCGTTGTTTAGCCTGCTCGAATTTTCGACAGACTTGAAGTACCGAGTCAACGGTAGCGCAACCCGTACAGAAGAGGGTGTTGAACGCATCATTCGCTATACCCTTGGGGATATGTCATAGCTTGTCACTTTCTGGCATGGAGCTGTTCACCTTGTGGCACAACGAAAGGACGCCTTGAATATAGGCAAGGTAGGACTCCGTGGGGGATTGGGTGCGAGTGGAAAGTTCTTTTTTGCTGCGCGAGCCCGCCCAATCGGCTTTCCGAACAAGTCCTGCAGGTTTTGTTTACAAATTTCCCAGGTCACCTATTGCAAAAACCAGTGCCACTGTGTGCCAGCGCCCCAGCGCCATACCTGATTATGGTCCCAGTATGACGCTGGAAACTGGGCGCACTGGGATGCGGCATACTGGGACGCTCCGCACTGGCGGCACTTTTCGCCCGAAGAAAAAAAGGCGTGGGATAGAAATTAAAAAGTAAAAAGTAATGAAACAAGCTAGGTACATAAAAAACCTGAAAAAAAGTAAAGAAAGAAAAAAAATTATTTCACCAAGCGCGCCTCGAACTAAGTTTCTAGGCACATATCAATCACTAGCTCAGGACACTACCTACTCGGCCACGTCGAGTTTTTTGTTTTCTTTATTGCCGACTTGGACATTCAAAACAAGACGATGAACAATAAAACGTGCCAGCACACTTTCGCGTGACACGGCGGGTTAAAACTTTTTTAGTTTTACCAAACTGTCAAGCACATGAATCCATTGTGGCTGCTCGGGGAGTGTCATGTGCACTTCCCTGAACCGCACAACGCTGTGTATGAAATGTTCTCGTACAGGACTGACTTGTATATCTGCATTGTTAAACTGCATTCTGGTTTTCCACGAGCTGTGGAGGCCCAGGAGCATTCTTGTATCAAAGAAAAACTCTTCTGTATTAGGAAAAGGTGAAAATCGTATGCCATATGCATCTAGAGGTAGCTCTTTTTTTAAAGTGCTCTGAAGCACATCCTAGAAAAAAATGGCATCCCAACAGTCCAAAAACGCGTGTTCTATCGTCTCTGGTCTGTTACACAAGAAACAGTTTGTTGACCAAGGTACGAACAGGCCTTTAGCATGCATCTATGTTTTGACTGATAATGTGCTAGTGTGGAGTTTAAAGAAAAATGATTTGACTGGTGGTGATATTGGCATCTTCTTAACTCTCTTGAGTACATCATCTCCTGGCCTGGACAGTGCGACAAACGGTATATTGGTACAGGAAGCATTGTGTCCACTAGGTCCGCATACAATTTTTCCCGCTTAACATTGCACAAATACTCCATGGAAAAGCGCACATGCAGCAATCTGTACGCGAGCACCACTTCTAGCAGGTACCCTCTTACTGTACAACCTACATTGAGACACGAACTGACAAGAAAATTAGGAAGGAGTCGACCAAGCCGAACTTGGATTACTGTTCTGAGGAAGATATCATTTTGGTCACGAAGGTACATGAAACGCGAGACAACTTGTCGCAAAAATAAATGGGCCAGACCAAGCCCCCCTTTTTGTACGGAAAGAAACAAATTTGTTCGGCTCGTCCTTTCCCAGGTCGACGCCCAAATGAAAACGGTAAAAACACGGTGAAGTTTTTGTATGTTTGTCCTCGAAGCACTGAGCTCATTCATCACGTACCACACTTTAGCAGTAAGGAACAGATTACATATAGTGGCACGCGAGAAGATGGACAACTGCCTTCCTTGCCACGCATCACTTTTATCCTTGGCCCTCGATGCTTTGTCATGCCAGTACGCAGAGAAGCAAAAGGAAGCAGAGCTTCGTAAACAGCTCGAATTTCTGACGTGTGTAGAAAACGCCCAACCAGGCGCATGCTTTAATGAGATCAGGGGTGTCAAAGCCCAGCTTGAAGAAATGGACACAGATAAGTATGTGCGGCAGTCATTCTGGCGCGGACGGAAGAGCTGTGGGCGGGGGAAACACCAACAAAGCGTGCGTTTTCAGACGAGAAACGGTACGCGTGCCGAAAGGAAATACGAGAAATAAGAACTAGCACAGGTATTTCGGCGGACAGTAGTGTAATCAAAAACGCAATCTGTGATCATTTCGCGTATATGCTTTCTCAGTCGCGAAAAACTGAACGGGGCTTCTATAGTGAATTCCTTCCACTTATGCCGAAACTTGAGGAAGTTAAAACACGGCTTGAGCAGCCGATTTCCGTGAAAGAAATTGAGGATGCAATAAATGCCCTGCCAGCAGGTAAAGCCCTTGGCCCTGACGGACTGGGTGCAGCCTTCTACAAAGTGTTCAAACCTGCAATAGCCCAGGCTCTGTTGAAGGTTGCTGACGAAAGCTATGAGAAAAAATGTGTTCCGCTGTCTTTCACAACATCCCACAGTGCTAATTCCTAAAACCGATGACCCTGATAAGCGCCTGTTAGTGGGGTCTTATCGCCCGATAAGCCTCACCAACTTCGACTGCAAAATTTTCATGAAGGTGCTAGCGAAAAGATTGCAGGGTGTTATAACAACGCTCGTAGGCACGCACCAAACATGCGGCATAAAAGGGCGAAGTATCGCTACAAACATACACGTGGCACGATCCATACTAGAATGCTGTGACACAATTGATGAGCGAGTGGCGATAATACAACTAGACCTGGCAAAAGCCTTTGACAGCGTTTCTCACGGTGTTCTGTTTGCCGTATTAGATCATGCAAATGTTGGCCGAATAATATCAGAGGGCGTTAGAATGGCATACAAAAACTGTACCACACGGATTGTTGTCAATGGAGAACTCACTGACAGCCTCCAAGTGCGATCTTCTGTGAGGCAGGGTTGTTCGCTGTCGCCATTGTTATTCACAGCCTACCTTGAACCGCTTTGCTTGGCCATCCGGAATAATGAATGCATAACGGGATTCACGCAACAATCAGTGCATCTGAAAATCCTGGCGTATGCCGACGACATCGCTGTCTTTTGTGCAAATAGAGAAAGTATTTGTGAGGTGACGAATGTAGTACAGAAATTTTGCAGCTGCACAGGTGCCCAGATAAACTGGGAAAAAAGCTGCGGTTTCTCGCATGGTAGCTGGGAGGTCACACCCGAACACTATTCTCGGATGCGCTGGTCAACCACTCCAGCATTGTATCTAGGAGTGCCCCTTGATTCTTTCTCGGCCACGCCGAGAACTGGATTTCCTTTAAACATTTCTGCATTTTATGTCATGACCCGCCTTTATAAGGTTGGGACTTCATGTTTCGCAGTCTACACGCCATTGCTACCGCCCTAGCGATTGCAACTTCTTGATTATTTTAGCTTGATGTCTGCTCTGACGACTTGCAACTAATGTTCTGGTGCCTATGCGCGCTATTTTGGGCACTGGAATCATTTTAACATGTGGAGTTTTACATCGCTGGCAAATTTACCAACGCCGGCTCTTGGGTGGTGCTGTGCTACCGTGGGCACAATTTTCGCTGAACACAGAGCTTTTAGTAGAAGCCTTCAAGGAAAAACGTGCGACCAAGCTTCAAAATCGGCAAGTGCCGCAGCGATGACCCTAATTGCGTGTAACTAAACCTTATTTGTATATAAACATTGCGGGAAGCATTGCGATAACCGAGGGCTCGGCTGCTTGATACGCAGAGTAAGAAGGAGCGCAAAAGCTTGAGAAACACGCCAAATATTATGAATTACAAGCACTGTATGTTGTTGCTTTTTCTCTCATGGTCCCATCGCTCGGTAAACTACTCTCCTCCTGGTTTTAGTTTTTCTTTCTGCTATTTATACAGGGCCGTGGTGCAGGCTACGCTCGCCTTCGATTAAGCCCGCATTGAACATTTTGGCAGTAATCATTGTGTTAGAGTGCTCTTAAGATCAGCTGTGAAGTTGGTTATGCATGGTAGCCCACATTATTCAATTCCAGCTATAGTTGTGCGTTAATCGTCAGTGTGTCATGAGATCGAGGCGCGGCGGTCGTTGTCTCTCTCGAAACGCTCGAAACGACCTATCGAAACATGGAAACTCTAGAAAAAAGATACTGCCTTTGTTTTCTTACAAATGCGCAACGACTTCGCAGCAAAAAGCGCTTGCTTGAACCATATTTTGCATATGCCCTCCGATGGTCGATTGAAAGTACGCTGTTGCCCGTTGGCCCCTGAGGGATGCTACTCTGACTGACGCCGCAGGCCGCACCGGCTATACTGGGGCACTGGGACCAATGCGGCCCCAGCGCACATACAGCGCTTCTCCCAGTGCATCGCGGATGCCAGCGACACACCCAGCGTCAAGTCTAATCCCAGCGTTTTTCTCCCATCGCACTAGTGCAGCCAGTGTATTCCCGTTACTGCTCCAGTGAATATCGCAGACCTCCAGCGTGATCAGCAGATCCAGTGCAAAACCAGCTCGAAAATCTTACTGGTTTGGCACTGGAGACGCAGGTTTTTGCAATAGGGCACTAGCTCTTGCTCGTGATTTTAGAGCCACGTCCGAGCTGTTCCCGCCAAATAGAAGATTACGTTCGACAGCATAATGGTCGCGTCCCAGTGGTTGTTTCTGCTGCAGCGCTCGTACTCATCTAGCTGGTCGTCAACGTCCGGCTTGTCTTCGCCATTAAAGATGGGAGGGTGGCGGGTCTTCGTGAGTACCACTGGCTGAGCCGAAGTTGCTGCGATGGTAGGGGCTGCCTCGGAGGTCATAGTGGTCGTTGCTGACGTTGCTGTGAGCCCAGATAGGTACCGGCCACTGCGCAAATCCAGCTTGTTTTTGCTATTTTGCTCTTATATTCTCTTTTTTAAGTACACGGGGAGCTTGCGTCACCTCCGCCAAGATGATATGTGGCAAGGTAAGGCTAAGAGATTAGTCCAAGATGACTCCGCACACAGCACACAGAAACACAACAGCGTTAACCAGGCACCAACCGACACTGCTCGCACGTCTTCACCAAAACTCACGAGATTCTTCTTCTTCCGTCCTTATGCACATACCAGTGCATGCACCGCCTAATGTAGCAATATGAATGACACGGTCGCCACAAGCAATTAACGCTGAAGCAGTCGACAAAGAATCCCATCCGAACATCATCTGATGCGCACACGGTGAAAGCACAGCAAACTACACATGGTGGCGGACGCCATCTATACCAACTCTAACGGTGCACTTCGCTGAAGGATGTAGAGGGACGTCATTTGCTCCACGAAGTGCAGGTCCATCATATGGTGTCGTTACTTTGCGCAAACAGTGGCACAAATCAGCGCGAATAACAGAAATTGCAGCCCTTGTTTCAATCAAAGCTTCGACCGGTAATCCTTCACCTAAACCGGAAATCATATTGTACGGGCGATGAGGAGGACTTTTGGTAAGTTCGCAAAGTGCAGTTTCGCCTCTGAAACCTGCATCTCTTAGTTTTCCGACTGACGAGCAGGGAGAGGTGCTGGTCGAAGTGGAGAAACAGAGCGGCGGTATGGGGACGGGGACCGGCGTCGGGATACATGGGCCCCACTTGGTTCAGACGAGAATACCGGCGGGGGAGAGGATTGACGCGGTGGGCTTGGAATAGGTCGTCGCATATAATATGAGGGTATGTCACTTTCGAAGGCGTCCTAACCACGCCGCTCGTTCTGAATGCGTCGGCGACAGAAGCGGGATATATGTAATCGGATTCCACAATAGTAGCACACGGGGCGAGATGGGCGCCAAGGTGCGTAATAGAGTGGCGTAGGATGCGCCGTCGTCACTGCGTTCATGTGGTTGTAGGGCGGTGCTTGTCGGGGGGGGGAACAAAAGGAGGAGGGGATGCAGCAACGTGAGCGTAAGTCGGCGCTGGGCGAGGTGCAGGAGGGTCAGGTGCGACAGGGTGGGTGATAGTTGCCAACTCTTCTTTAATGATGGTGCGGAGGCTGTCGTGATTAGAAGGAGAAGAATGATCGCACCCGTGCCGACAGAAAGGGCTGAGGGCTTGGAGCTCCTCGCGGATTATCGCTCGAATAATGGCTCGCAGATCGAGGCCAGTAGAGGTCGGGCCAGTAGAGAAGCCGGGCTGCAATCGGGAGGGCTGCAGCTGTTTGAGGCATTGGCAGGTCGTAATAATGGAATCAACACTTGATGGATTCTGGGCAAGTAGGGTGTTATAAGCCACAGAATTGATTCCTTTCATGTCATGGTGTACGCATTCAGGCTCCGGCATGGTGGGACTAATACGCCGGCAAAGTGCAAGTATGGCATCTATGTAAGACGCATACGACCATAGCCTCCTTTATACACTCTGTGCCTGGCAACTCCGCGCTCCGCGGAGAGATGGCGACAGAGACGTCAGGTCGCCCTCGCCAGGCGAGTGCCGGGTGCGCCGTGTTGCAAAGCGGTCCGGATAGCCACGCGCTGCCGCTTTCTCGCTGTTTCTTGGACTATTTTGGAGTGTGCAATGTCATTTTTCTACTTTTCTCTGCCTTCGGGTGCTGCAGGAATACAGCATTGTACCCACTGGTAAGTGGCAGCTTTTCTTTGTCCATCCGGCGATCGCTGCGAAGTGTTCAGCTGCTTTGAGGCTTGTAAAAAATAGTGACAGCACCAAACACTGTGTTTATTAAGCGTCAATACTGCAATAGTAATGTTAGATGTGCACCCCCAGGCGGCACAAGCGCCCGGGCCAATATTGTCAGTGAGTTGGCAGAGATCAGCCCTATGTAGGCCCAGCGCTGCAATCTTATGGCTGGTATTGGTTGTGCCATTCTATAACACGTCCAATGCTGGCCCTGAGGATTCCATTGGTAGCCAATATTGTTCGTACCTATTTATAATGATAACAACATTGGCCCGTCATATCCGATGCCCTCACAATTTCGGTGGTACCATTATACGAGGATGACCATGATGGGCCTGGATATCCGGCATATCACCGGTGTTGGTGCTGTCATGAGATAAGAATGGCTATAACGGACAGCATTAGCCATCAGTCCACTGATGTTGGCCAATATTCGACATATGCTGGACAATAATGTGAGCTCTGTTACAATGGCCCGCCAATGTCAGATATACACTGGCATACCTTACATATCAACGGTATTGGCATTGCCGTTTCATAAGGATGGCTATATCGAACAGCATTAGCCATTACTCCACTGACATTGGCTAATATATGGCATGTGCTGGACAATACTGTCGGTTCTGTTACCATGTCCCGCCAGATGTATTGGCATAAACATTAGTCAACATTGTCTTGTCCATTTCACCTACTGGTCAATATTAGATGCAAATTAGCATGTGGCTGGAAATATTCCGTGGGAAACCGCATTAGCGTACTTTTGCGGTTGGCAGGCTCAGTTAATACTTGGAGTGGTTAACTGTGCTGTTATAATCGATGTTTTCAAGTTACGTTTGCAATTTTAAATGCTTCGGAAATCTTGTGTCTAAATAGTTATAGTTCCGCGGTGCTGGTTTCCGTTGTGTTTGCTTTAATCCCACCTAGCTGTTGTTGATGTTGCTTGGGATTACACCATGTTCTTTTACCCCAGATCTTCATTGACTTAAGCTGGCTGTACATATGCTTGCGCTACAGATCGCAAGAAGGAATAACTGTAGAGTTCAAAAACTACCCAAGTAGCACAAAGTGGGCCATGACGTGGGGGTCAGGTTGGGCCCGTGAGGGCAGCCCATACGGGCCCCATGCGGGATTTGCAACACCTACCCAGAGGGGCCCCGCGTGGGCTCCCCAATTTCGCCGCGATCGGTCCCAAACTGTATCCGTGTGGGCACCCCAAATGCGGCTGCCCGCATTCATCCCAAATAGGGCTGTCAGCATTCAGCCCAGGTAGACGAATGTGGGCAGCACACCAGAACCAATAATGGGTCCCACATTTGTGCAGGCAGTGACATCCCATTGATCAAGGTTTTAATTTTTAAGTCGATTAATTCCTCCAATACCTGAATTGTACAGGCGCGGGATTTGCGAAAGCCAGTTCGTTTCGGGCTGACCCACGTGCTGCCCTCATGGGTTGAATCGGGCATTTTAAGGGTTGCCCAAGTTACAATAATCAAGTGTGAAACATTAGGGAAACTATTTTTTGCTTGTATGCTACACTCAGTAACATGAGAGAACTTTGTTCCCAACACTACAATAATGTGGGCTGGCCCACATCACCCCAACATGTTGGTCTGAATATTTATTTCGGTTCTGCGTGCAGAATAGTAATGCTGTAGGAAACATTTGGAGGTAGTTCAATACATACTCGTAAAGCGGAACAGTTACTGTTGCATATTTTCTGTCGATACTGCATAATTAATGTAGTTTGTAGAGTAAACATAGATAGTCTTTATTCATTGCATAGATATGCTTAGGACAGTTAAGTGAAACCTCCAGAAGAGGCAATTAGTGGCCGGTATAACACGATTTACATAAATAAAATGGTGCCTAAAAGATAGGGTGGAGACGTTTCAGAGCGGTATGCCCGCCTACGGCCAATTTAGGGCCCACTGTGGCCTTTCATGGGCCGCCCCAATTGGGCTGACCTTGTCTTTACCGTATGGACTACGAATATATGTTGCATTTTCAAGCAAGTACACCAAGAAATACCCGTGTGGGAAGCGTGGTGGTGTGATCGCTTTTCAGCCCAGCCGCAAACCATGTGGGACCTATTCGTTGTTGCGTGGGCAGCCCCAATCCGACTAGCCCGTCATTTATTTGCTTTAGGCCCACATTTGCATCGCATCTGCCCTAAATTTCCCCGCAAGAGACCGATGCACCGATGCGGGCAGAAGCGGGAAGGAGTACTTGCATGCCCCGCTAACGGCCATGCGGAAATTATCTAGGATTTGGTGGGCAGCCCTATTCAGGGCAGCCCAGGAATTTCCTGCATGAATTCCACATTTTCGTCTGACCTTCCCTCAAGTACCCCTCAAGGGTCCCATGTAGGCAATGTGCGGGCAAACCCGTATTTAGCCCCGCCGCGGCCCATGCGGGACCTATTCGGCTTTTGAGTGGGCAGCCCCAATTAGATTAGCCCAGGCTTTAGCCCAAATTTTATATGCATCGGCCCTAAAATTTCCCAAGCGGGACCCTTGAGGGCCAGATGTGGGAATATGTAATCAGTTAGCCCTTTCCGCGCCTAAATGATGCCCAGATGGAAAAAGCAGGGGCAAGCCCAATTAGGGCTGCCCGCTTGATCCGTAAAGGGGGCACTCATGGGTGTTATTGTGGTTAACCAAGACCAACTTGCCCATATGGGCCCCAGGTGGGCCATGTAATATGTGCTACTTGGGTAAATAAAGCAGTCGTTGTTTTACAGTTACGCTTCATTCGGTACCAAAGCTTATTTATTCTCTAACTACCTCCGTGGTCGAACAGTTACAGGCGTGCGCGGGGAAGGTAGTTTTTTTTTTTCACAAATATTGTGTATGGAGAGAGGATACCCACATGTAAACTGACTTGTTAGCATTAGAAGGAAAAAAAATGTGAAACAAAAAAGACTGCAAACACAAATAAAATACGAAAAGGTACAATGGGTATATTAACAACTGGATTACAATGACACATCTTTATTTCGCACAAGCTCGTTCGCAGTTTTCCAGCGCCTGCTCTCCATGCTGACGCACCGCTCAATCGCGTCTTCGCGCACTTCGCACTCCTGTGGTTCCCCTGATCACACTCTCTCACCGGATGCGATGCGAGCAAGGTCTGAGGTTGCATGCGCGCGTCGAAATCCACGCAGTTGCGCCAAAGCGGTGGACGGGTCGACGCACCACTCAGGGTCCAAGGGGCGGCCGCCGCCCAGGGGAAGGAATTGCGCAGTAAAAAAAGACGAACGCTAACAGACTGGAGACTTCGTTCAAACATTTCCGGGCTCTCATAACAGGTTGCATAGAGAAATGTGCTTTTACCGCATTTTCTTGGCCAATAAAATATACGCAAGAAACTAAACTGTGAGAAAGAAACAAGCGCCTAATGAATTTGGCCAACTAATGACTAATCAAGCAGATAGAATGATGCTGACGGTGCGGATATATGAGGAAAAAATGTAAGCATCGTATGCAACTAGCTTATAAAGAGGTGGCAAGTCGCGGTACTGAGATGATTAGCTCAATAATTTTCAACAAACTTGCTTCAAATCCTCATTTCTGGGTGATTGAACTATTCCACTTGATGGAGCACTATTGTATGAAAGCATTATCGTTGGTATGCTAAAAGTGAGCAAACTATTCGTTGTAGAACACAGCATTCACAAAATACAACTTGAACAGGTTTGGGCGTTGTAAACAAAACAGCTAGGCGACTCTCCAGGGCGACGACGCGCTTCGCTGCTAGCACAGAGCCCTACATAGATGAGCAGCAGCAGCAGCGCATCGTTCAAGGCTGGGTCAAGTCCTGTCTGCTAGGAAACGCTTGCTAAACGGAGGGTACAAAACCGAGACCATCGAGCTGCTGAAAAAGCGATTACTAAAAAGCTCGAAGGATGACGCGACAATTGCTTAGCCGGCAGGACGGCGACAGTTGTATTTTGTTTCAAAGAGGGCGCTCCGTTCTTTTGTTCGCCGAACGGTCACTCGTTCGCTCGGCTCGACGTTCGGTGGCACCGCGCACAGAAAATGCTTCTTTCTTCAAGAAATATTCCATGTAAGTTTTCCAATTTTTTCATCCAGATTTCATAAAGCGTTTGTGTATATTGAGCAAAATATTAGCCTCTTAGATTGAGCATTTTTTAAATTACAAGCGTTGTCTTACATTTCATTGTTGCAGCAGCCTGCGTAAGCCATGTGCTAGTGAGATTTGTCTTCTATTAGCATTTTTTTAACGTTGTTAAGTTTTCAAAAGTGGTTCCCAAGTGTGCGCGACTTGATCCCGATCATTTTGCAGCTTATTTCAAGTTAAACCGTTACTGTTTTCCAGAGTACTGATTTTCTAAAGTAAACAACTGCGTGGCATCGTAGCCCTATTAGCCAACTTTGGATATTCACGGAGTTAAAGTGGCTTGGCCGCTCGGGTGACCTCGGGCGGAGTCGGCGGAGTCCGGGCAAAAGCATATTTTCTCGTGTCTGGTGCGATAAAACGCTAACCGCAGGAGTCGCGCGTCAGCACGATGCGCAGTACGCTGAGGACCGCTAAAGCATTGCCGCTCGGCGCTGTCGCCCAGGTTCTGGGTTTTTAGAAAATCGCTCATGATGCTGGAACCAGCTCGCGAGGCAGCCAATCGCAGAAGGCTTTGGGGTATTTACCTTCGTTGTCTTTTTTTGTTTGTTTTTTTTTGCATGCAAGTTTGTTTCCCTAGTCCGGTATGAGCGAAAATCCTGCAGACCCTCATTTCGTCTTATCCGTGCATATATGAGCGCATCGAGACGGTTTAGTAAAAGCTTGGTAGGGTAGTATTGCAAAACAAAAAAGGCTAGTGTGGCCAGATATTGCTCATTTTCGAAAGTTGCAGAAAAACGCCACTGCTTTCAATCATGTCTGCATCGCAGGATAGTAGCACGCCGCTGCGCTGGGACCATTTTTTATTGGGGGGGGAGGGCTCGACGCTTTTCAAGAAATTTCATCAGTGTTGCTGTTTAGTGCAAGAAACTGGCTATAGCGTAACTGTACTTATTTACCAAACGAAGAGGCGGCGCTAACAAAGGAAGGCTGAAAACGCGTCTCTGTCGCTGAGGTCCTTCGCCTTGTGAGATGTGCACCAGCGGCAGCGACAGGTGTTGGCGTCATCGTCGCGTGATGCATCGCCAGGGATTGTCGCCAATTTTTTTCGTTCTGTATCGTTGCTTCAGCTGCGATAGATCAAACGCAAAACCTACACGTCAGCTTCCCGGTGCGGCAGACATTCCTGCACAATGGCGGCATAGACTTTCGGGTAATATTTGGGTACAGTGCTAGCACATCGCCAGACGGGTAGGGTAATTCCCGCACCTCTTGCCCATGCGTCACTGTATTATTCGCGTGCGCATTGTCGCCCAACTATTACCCTCTCCGGTTAGAGTCCCTTTTCTAAATTTTCTTTCTTCACCCCTTCGCCACTGTCGCCACTGTGCACGAATTCCTGCCTCACAGGGAAGCCGACTTTAAGGTTTTGCAACTGGTCTGTTATAGCATGTTCAGCAGGGCCGGAGCCTTTAGTGTGAGCGCTGGGTGGGCTGAGGCAATTTCAGTTCCAGACCGGGTTCGGGTTTGTAGCATGAGGCCCTGGTCGGGCTCAAAATTTATGCCCGTGCACACCTCTAGTCGCGTCCGTTGTCTAGCACACGTTTGGCGCCCGTGTCTGCTTTTAATTTTGTTCTTAGCACCATGACACTTTGCTCCAGCATCATGACTGCATGAAACATCAGTATGCATTTTCCGGTCGTTATGCTAACTAATCGCCCCACTGCCCTGGCACAGCTACGTTATACCATGTGTAACATAGAGTTGCAATTAGTCCATTTTGTGAGACAGCTTTCAATTGAAATTATAGATTAACTAAACAGAGAAGAGCCGTGGTATGCTGTTATCATGATTTAGAGGCATCGATTTAATGGAAACTTTCTTTCCTTGCATTTAGGGCTCTTTGCTCTATAACGCCCGCAGTCCAACTGCTCTACTTGTATCATCGCACTGCTTTTGCACAAGTAATCATCTGCCATTCAAAGGGGTGCTGCTTGAATGTGAGGCAGACAACATCATCAATATTTTGGTGCTGCATAACCTCTCAACAACTTTGGGAACCTTGCCATGAAACATGCTGTGTGTAAGAAAACATTGCCTCGGAAGGTATGCCTTTGTTTTGCATTATATAAAGGCTTTAAGTGCTCTGCTGGCGTTTTGCTATATGATTGCATGCTATATGACCTTTTCTGGCTTTTTAGCTCAAGACTTACTTCTTCAGAACTCTTGCCCACAGTGTGCAGAAAATAATATCCTTCAGGTCCCTGGCAGTGCTTTGCTATATTTCATTGCTTTATTTCAACAGTATGTAACTATTTCAAGTTGAGTCATGATTGAGTGAACCTGTGGTGTAATAGCACAATAACAGACATAGCTTGTTGAACTGACGAAGTAGTTGTCATTTACGTAACACGGGAGTGCAGGTGCTTTAAGTGATGGAATATTTAGCATACTTGATTATGCTTGCATTACAAAAATTCGCAGGAAGCCTGTATTGAGGTTGCAGAGAAGAAAGCCATTCAGTATTGCTCCGGTTATTTGCCTTCCACTCTCCCTTCATTACTGCTGCCTGCACTGTATGTATTTGTTGATACAGACATGCAGTTACTGACTGCTTGTACATTTCTGGTTGCCTATACTGGCTTCAGCCATGTAGATGTAATATTACTTTAATCTAAACCAGGCTATTTACTTTGCTCAAAGTGACAATTATAAATAATTCTGTCTCCAAGCCATTGAGATTCGCCATTAGCTCCCAACTCGCTTTATTCGCAGCTGCAATAAATTTATTCTGTAACTCTTGAGCAAGACATTTGCTGAAAGGAGATCATCATGCAATACTCGTTCAAATTTTGTAAATTTTAGAGCATATTCTGTTTGTTTTTGCATATGCTTCTGCGTTCGGAAAACAGAGCAGACTTGCTTACAGTGCAGGAGGGGTGGGCTGCAAGACAAAATGAAATTATTAGTGCAGCTGCTCATTCAGGCGTGCATTCCTATTTATTGCTCGTATATATTTATATATGTGCATCTTTGCCTGCATGCTTGCCAGGGCTTTCCCCATAATGGGTGGGAGTGATCTTGCCGATTACCTCTCAGGGGGACTGCCCTTTTCCAACTACCTGCCCACAACCAACTCACCTCCTGGGCTTCAAATTTGTCATACTCAAGGAACATTTTCTGTGTTTGATGTTACCACTGATGCCATTTAAGATACGCAGTGTGCATTGCATCATTGGTCCATTAGTTTCATTTCGGGATGTTGTCATCCCTTATATTCCCTACTCATATTTCTTTTTCTACATCCTCTTGCAACTGCCAAACGAAATAATACGTATAAAACTGCCAAACTCCCGCAGTCTTTGAATGCTATGTCAACAACAAAAAAGCTTTTGCATGTCTTAATAAAAGTAGAAATGATCCCCCGATTTTGTGTTTTTGATTGTCATGTCTAGTCAGACGGTTTAGTGAACTGCCACATGACCAAGCAAATTGCAACTGTAAGTGCACTGAGGAGTCATGCGTTAGAGCAAGCATATGGATCTTGTGTTGCTTACCTGCTTAACTCCAAATATCCTCCTTTGTCAGGCAAGATATTTTTTTAGAAAACTGGATGAGCCAGAAGAAAGCAGATTTTATTCTTAGCAGCATTGTTACTTGTTACACGTGTGTTCCAACCCTGTATACATGAACTCGGCAGTCGAGTACGTCTGTCGAGAGAAAAATCAGTTGTGGGGTTCATGTATACACAGTCAGGTCGAGTAAAATAGGCGGCGGAGTGGGCCGCGTTAACTCTCTTGCAGTTGGTAGGTTAATTCGCTTGACTCGCTTATATAAAAGCATGTAGACGCTATCCAGTCAGGGAGTCTAGTTATGGGGAACTCTGGGATATGAAAAAACCTCTGGAGCGGCGACGAGCGTCACTCGAAATGAATGCTTTTTAGCGCTCATCAACGTTAAAAAATAATCGAAGCTCTCGATAGTAAAAGGCAATGGGATCAAATACGATTAAGAACTTGCACAAAAACTTCGAATCGCGATGCGACGCTTTGCTACTATACTTACTCACTAGAAAGAGAGTTCATGTAGACATCAGCCGGGTCGAGAATGATGACCTTGCTTACTCAACACTGATTCAACCCGGTGCTGTCGAGTCCATGTACACAGGGCTATTGTACTTGTAATTTTAGGTGAACTCTCGGTTCGTGTATTGCACATTAAATTTGAGCGATATTGGTGCTTTTTTGCGCGTGTGCTGTTTTGTTCTGCTAACAATACTATTTCTCCAGATACAATCTTATTTTTAATTAGAGTACAAAATATTGTCTATTTTTGAAAAAAATAATTTGTGAGGCTGTTATGAAATTTTGTTTTTAAATATATTCACAAAATAGCAACATTTTATAGATACTGAAATATAAAATGTGTGCGAAACAAATTTTCAGTTCAGGTTTCAACTGGTTTTTCAAGGAACTAGTGACAGGGTGAAAGTGAAAAATCACTGTCATGCTAGATGTATCGTTTTTTATCGTCCCATAGTCACATCAATCATTGTATTTTAAGGTGTGCTTAAGCAATGAAAATAATATTTGGCCTCAGATATTCAGACAGATTACTATTCTCTATACCAACAACTACTATGAATTGGTTTGAAGAAATCAGATGGCCGAGCACCACACCTGGTACCTGGACATAAAATCACCCATGTATGCCTAACTGAATATAATCTTGCACGTGGAAGGTTGCCGATGGTACGGCAATATGATTAGCTGTGATGAGGGAAAATGCATACCTCGTAGGCTGCTAGCTGATAAGGAAGTACGATATCATTGTACTCAGTTCTAGCGTGACATTTTCCTGCCTATGCAAAGTAAATTTCTAGTGCTTGCTCAATTGCTCATTGCAGGCTGACTAATAATTTTAGCTGAACAAGCATGCACTGCATGATTACTAGAACTTCTTGTTGGGCTTGTTCGTGTTTATTTATTATAAACTGAAGGCGCCAAAACAATGCACGCACACAATAAAAGAACGGGACAGAGTTTCACTCACAACTGATTTATTGTGCAAAACAAAGTACATATATATCTCACTGCCGGCACATGCGCAAGGAACACATTCAGCTACATCACATTCAGCATCATGTAGTTTAAGATAAGCTGTGTTCAAGAAATGCTTTCTGAGAGGAAGAGGCTGTGGTATGTGGCATGGGCTTCTTGAACATATCTTAAACTACATGATGCTGAATGGGTTCCTTGCGCATATGCCGGCAGTGAGATATATATGTACTTTATTCTGCACAATAAATCAGTTGTGATTTGCGCTCTGTCCCGTTCTTCTTTTCTTGATGGTGTGCATGTTGTTCTGGTGTCTTTAATTTATAATGAGCACTGTATGAAAAATATTCCTTGGTACATTACAAGTAACGCAGTTGTTTAGAGTAGAATGCAGCAAGCAATAAAGCTGTGAAAACTAAAAAGCTGGAACTTGAAATGGTACGGTTATCTTGAGAATATTATATGCGTACACAGCTTGAGGATATCTGCGATGTACACATCTCCGTCAGTTAGTTGATTGAAGATAGCTTAATTGATTCTGTCAGGGCAATTATTTCTTTATTCTGGCCGCAGTAATGTATGCGTGCCTGTAACTGGCGTACTGCAGAAAAATATTCTTTAATGTGATCTTTAATATCATCCAGTTTTGCATGCTTAGTAATCCATATTGTCTATTGCAGGAATGTTTAGGAATTTTTTAAAAATTGAAAGTTCTGGAGCCTGAACCGTCATATTTTCAGGAACTGTAATACTATATGAACACTAAGCATCCACCTGAAGTTATCTGTTTGCCGGAAGCAGGTTTTTCCTTCCAAATATCTTTCTTTTGTATCTTGAATGGATATTATTTTGCATATATGCTTATCATCCCTACGTCATAAGATGCTGCATGCCCTTGCAGGCACAGACACCTGTCACAAAGAGCTCTAAAAGAAAAATGTGTGGTAGTAGGCCTTCAATATATACAATAGAGCCCCTTTATAGTAAAGCTACTGAGGCTAGCGAAAATATTTACTATTTCATGGTCTTTACTGTATCAGTGGTTTGTGATGACATGGTCCTGAAAGTGCTGTCTAGTGGTTAAAATGGCACTTACTGAACACGTCTTGTTGCTTAATGAAAAAAACCTAAATACCTTCCATCTCGCTTTTATCATCTCTTTGTGTGATTTTTTCATTATAAAATTTCTCTACATCTTGTGGAAGTACTTCTGAATCATGAAGACGTGATTACGAATGCAACCAAGTTCGATTTCACGTAAAAACTAAAGCCTTGCATGAAAATGGTGTCCCTTTTTGCTCTTTCTGTCTTTTAAAAGGCAATAAATGATAAATTCGCATGTCACTCAAGTGCTGTAAGACCTTACTCACTGCACCTCCACTTTCTGCCACCACTGCCTCATGATTTGTACTGCACATTGCAGTGAATGTTGACCCGTTTCTTTCCCTTCTCTATTTCTTGCTGCACTTTTACTCCTTTACTTTCTGAATGGAACACGCCGCCTCCTTGCTATGTTAGTAGGCAGCTATACTCTTCGCGCTGCGCGCTCTCCCCCACGGCTTCAAGGCTTCTGTAAAGTAGGCGTCTTCTGACTGCTGCTACGACTAGTAGTAAAGCCACCTAAACGAACACTCGGGGTTATTGTTCTGTTTTGAAATACAAAAAGTCTTGGCCTCGCGACTCTATGTAGTGCGCGGGAGTCGTCGCCATGGCCAGAAGCACTTTACCCGATTTTTACCAAAAACATCTTTACTGTAAAGAAGGAAAATGTACAGTTGCCTATGTAAGATGAACGGGACCTTAATTTCACTTTACTATATCAGAGGTTTTACTATAGCGGGGTTCTGTATTTTTACTCAATTGTATAGAGCACCCAGACTTCAAATAAGTGTTTGGATAAGTGTTGAGAAGGTGAGTTTAGATCTTATGGTGATATATGCTTGCCTTCTGTGCAGATGTGATTTGTAAGACCCGCGGGCCAACCTGCTCAACAAGTGTACCTGAATGGTTGTTTCCTCTGGGATGCCCCGCTTACTACCTGGGCCATGCGCTTCCCCCGCCCTTTCAACCGCAGCACTCGATCCATTGACCCTTCACTGCCAACTGTCATGCTCAACGCAGTCCACTGCCATTTTCCATCCATGGTGGACACTGCCCTGGAATGCACCCATGCTCAGCCTCCTATTCCTGCAACACCTCTGGCACTACAAGGCTATAGTACATCAACCCTGCTCAACATGTCCAGCCCCTTCCATCATGACCAATGCACACTGCACCCCATCACCTCTACCTGCACTATCTGGTCATGTGCTGCTTAGTGCCCTGTATCCAATTACACCTACTAGCCTCTCCCATATTAACCCTGTACCCAATGCCTCCTGCACTGCATTTTGGCCCTCTGATGTCCTTGTGGCATGTACATGTATATGAGCTCTCAATAAAATGTTTTCGGAAAATATTTTGCGTGCCTCATTTAATTGCATGGTTTTTATGGTTCCCTAGGGAGATGACATGCAAGGTGGTATTGGGAAATGACTGCATAAGAAAACCACAATTGTTAGATTGACAGTTAAGCAAATGGCAGCAGTAAGGGCAAGGGTGAAATAACTGCATGGCTAAAGGTGGCTTAACAGTGGCAGTGCCAATGCCACGTGTGCCGACGAATACTTGTTGCATGCCAATAAGTACCAATATATGATACCAGCGGCACGGCCGGCTTATTGCCAATGTCACATGTGCCAATGAATACTAGTGGCATGCCAATACGTGACACTAGGGGCACAGCCAGCTGGTAGCCTATGTTGGCAGTGCCAAGACAAGTGCAATGTTGGCAAATAAGTCGGACCAATATATAAAAATGTAGTAATTTATCAAAAAACCAGTTTTACGCCAATGTTGGTACCAATTTTTGTCGACGTTGGGCCGAGGTTGGTGCGGTGTTGGTGTGCTGCCTGGGCCTATGCATTCTGGACTGCAATGCTAATTGCTTCCCTGCCTAGTTCGTCTGCGTAGTGTGTTAGACGTGGCTAAAACAGACGCTTGGGCAAGTTGGTTATCCATTGAGGGTAAACAGCGCAAAAAAGACGAGGACGAACGACAAGCGGGACAAGCAGTAAAGCGAGTTGAAAGTCAGCACTCGTTTGTGTACTTTGTTCGTCCTCGTCTTTTTTGCGCTGTTTACCCTCAATGGTTAGACGTGCTCCTATGAAGTTTTTTTTGCAGTATACGCTAATTACGACATTTTGTGATAAAATAGAAACACAACATTTACCTATTGTGCAGATGACTACTTCAAAGTGAGTTAAACTGAATCGTGCAAAGCCTATATTAGTTTTCCTTGTCAATTAAATCGCCGTCTCTCTCTAGCATCGGAAACCGCAAAACTCATACTCAATCGCATTAAGACCTGTGAAAAATAATGACAGCACCAGAAGAGTGTTTATTATGCGTCAGTAAGGTAATAATAATATTATGTGCGCGTGTATCTTCTGGACTGCGATGCTAACTTCCTCCCTGGTTAGCTCGTCTGTGTGGTATGTTACATATGCTCCAGCGCAGTATTTTTTGTTTGGCTAAGTGCGGAAATCTGCGAAAAAATTAAAACACAGGCTTTTGCTATTGTGACAATTATTTTGGAGTGATCGAAACAGAAAGATGCAACGGGGATATTTGTCTTTCCTTGTTTTTCAAGTTAAAAAAAACGTTTGTACGACGCGCTGAATCATTGAAAGTAACAGCACTAAAATTGTTCTCCTTACAGATCTCAAAGGCATACTGCGATGCAGTTGTTCTAATCATCTGCAAATCAAGCTGGCTTCTGAAGTGCTATCAATGACAGGAGTCACCGCGAACATTTTTTCCTACTTGTGGCAACTATTCATCACACCACTTCTACATGGTGCTCTTGTAGCACAATTGCTGTTGTGAAATGTGTAAATAAATGCTGGTGCCTGTCTTCTTAAAATTTGTTTTATTGTAGCATAGACTAGCATTGTATTTTTCTATTACCATGGGCGCTAGCGGAGCAGTCATGCAGTTTTTCGAGCCAGGCGCAATTTCTTGAAACTGCCTGACATAAAATGTCATGTAGCGTTCGTGTTATTGCTTAACAAGTATCATGATCACTTGTCATGCTTAATGAATGTCGGCCTTAGAAGTAAATATACTGAATATACACGATTCATGCTTAGGAACAGTTATCACACTAGCGAATAACAGCGCTCCCGCCCCGCGGCGGCGTCCGTACCCGTGCGACCCGTGCGCCTCGACCCCTAAGTCAGTGGCGCCCGCGCAACTTTACCCGACGGCGCTGCTTAATTGTTCGCGCGGCGTGTTGACAGGCACAGAGTATAAAGGAGGCTATGATACGACTCATCGGGACCTTGAAGGCGGGAAGCGAGCTTTTTTTCGCGATCTCAGTTCGAACTGCCGAGTCGGCGAAGTATTGGAAGAACTGCTGTTTGGAGGTGGGCCAGTTAGTGGTGTCGGGCCCGTGGTTGATAAACCAATTCCTGGCGACCTCAATAAGGTAGAAGGAAACGTTGAGGAATTTTAAAGCATCATCCCACAGGTTGTAGGTCCTGCAGCGTTCATAAGTGTCAAGCCAGTCATCCACGTCTTCGTCGCGACGACCAGCGAACAGCGGTGGGTCGCGTTGTTGTGTGGGCACAGTGGGAGCCGGTGGTGTAGTCGAGATAGAGGGTCCGGCCTGGTCGGGATTGCTCTCGGTTGACATAACGATGTTGGCTGCTGCCAAACGGCGACCAGAACGTAGCTCCAGCGAGAGGGAGGGCACACGGCAGCAAGGGGATCAAATTTCACCTCCACCACTTGTGAAAGAAGGCCAGGTCGAGACGGCAAAGTCGTGACGGCAAGGCAAGGTACGCTGGGTCAGCGTTTAATCTGATAGTGAACCTAGGCTCGTGCCAGAGCGGGCACCGCGGGACGATGGCGATGGCATGTACAAAAAGAAAAGAAGATTATTGTATGTACAAATGGACGAAGATCCGTGGAGGGATCAAAATATGCATTCAGAGAGAGAAACTGTTACCTAGAGATTTGAAATTCCAACCTGTGGAATAGATACCATGAGAGACAGGAACGTAAATACTTGGATGAGGCGATGATGAAGGTGCAGTGCAGAGCACATGCCATAAAAGGCCAAGGCCAGCCGCCGAGGTTTATCTTCGCCATCTTTTATGGGCATGTCCAGAGAGAGAGAGAGAGAGAAAACTTTATATAATGCAAAAAAGAAAAATAATCGAGAGCTCCCGTGGTTGGGTCCAAAGTCCAGGACTCCCGCGGCCTTTGCTGCCTTGCTAGCCCGTTCAATCAGCCAAAGCTGGTCTTTCGACTCCGAACTGGACAGCGCAGCCTCCCACTGCGCCGGCGTGGTTTTGTGAATTTTCGGCGCTGCATCTATTTTCTGGCAGGCCCATGTGATATGATAAATTGTCGGTTTCTCTCCACACCAGGGACACGTGTCCCTGCATACAGTCGGATGTATCTTACTGTATAAAGACAGGCATGGATAAGAATTTGTTTGTAGCTGCCGCCAAGACACTGGCTGCTCCCTGTTTAACAACTTGTGAAGCGGAGGATACCGTCTTCTGGTCCCCTAGTAGTGCACCAAAATGTATGCGTAGGTACGAGTCACTGCCCCGGTCTCTTCTGCTTCTGACTTCCCTCGATTTGCATAACCTCGAGCTATGAGATCGGCCCGGATGTTCCCGGGAATGTCGCCGTGCCCCGGAGCCCAAAGTATGAATTGTTTTGTGCCGCTTATCCCGCCGGCCTTCAAGATGGCGGCCGCCTTTTCGCCAATCCTGCCGTTGGTGAATCCTCGGGAAGCGGCTTGCGAATCGGTCATTACTACCAGCGAACGCCGGGACATATTGCCCTCTGCGACCGCTAGAGCAATAGCGGCCTCCTCGGCGTCAGACACGGGGCAGTTCCGAAACGAGGCGGTTATTGTCTCCTTTAGCTGGATATCTACAACCATCACCACCGCATGTCTTTCGTTAGAATACATCGCCACGTCTACATAGACGGTGTTCTTGTTCTGATAGGTATTAGCTAATGCTTCCTTCCTGGCCCTACGCCTCCCTGATGAACGACAGGATGCATGTTCCTGGGAATTGGCGCTACTACAAACGTAGACCGGATCGCGTCCGATATGTCTATAGTCCGTTCAATCTCTAGCATGTGATTACGATAGCCTAGTCTTTGGAGGAGAGCTCTTCCCGCCGTAGTGCATTGTAGCCTCATCTTCTGAGAGACAAGCTGCGCTTCCCTGTGCTCTTCGTATGTATTTGTTAAGGCTAGGGCCTTTAAATTCGCGTTTGCCTTTCTTATTGGCAGCCCCAGCGCTGTCTTTTACGTCTTCCCGAGGATCGGTTCCACTTGCTTTTTCTCCGTCTGGCTCAGGTGTTGATAGGGAAGACTGTACATGTACATGGGCATGTCCAAGAATGGCGCCGTCAAGAATAAGACTCCAAGTTGGACTGTCGGCTACAAAGCAGAAAGCCTTAGACTTGTGGATAATGGGCATTATAAAAAGCCGGAGCTTCCTCACTTTCTTGCAAATATGTTAAAAGGGAGCATCATTCTATGCCGGATGGCGAGCCTTCGAAAAAAAAAGAAAAATACTTCGAATTTTCTTCAGACTGTGAATGACATTATAAGCGGCAAGCACCCTATTGGCAAATCCTGTATCACGTGGAATCTGTTCTCTCCTGAACATAGATAGCAGTGTGAATCTCATACTGGTGTGACCTGCCCTGTATAAAGCCAGAATATGTTTGGTGCTCGAAGCGGACCCAACACTTGTGTAGGGAGTTCATTCTGAACAGGTCATACCCAATAAACTGGATATGCCATGCTACGTGCGAATCTGAAACCGAACAGACCTGTCCGGTATGCAGCCCAACCTGCATAACCATACCGGGCATGCCGGCGCTTTCATAGACAGAACAATATACACAGTACACTTAAATGTTTTCTGTGTATGCAGAGCACGCGCATTTTTTTTCACAAATAGCACAAAGCTGCAGGCCATCGAAACGTTCCCTGCGTACCAGGTAAGTTATTGCATAGATTGGTGAACTTCTTCCTCGCGAGATAGCGCGTTTATGGCGAGTAACAATCGGTGCAGCTCGTGCAATATGACGCTCCTTGTAATTTGCCATTGGAGAAGAATGCCTTCGAAAGAGAGAAAAAAAACATAGTATATTCTAACGGCAGGAAAATATACTCGACAATAACTACAACGCAGCGCTGTCTACCAAAATATGCAGTGACAATTAATACACATCACGGCACGGTTTAGGCACCGCTCTCATTTTTGCTCTCAAGTTTGAGAGCGCAACGTCAAATTGACGTGGCTATGACATGATATTGATACGTCAATCGTGAAGGACTATGAAATCGTCTAATTGCCAGTCATTCGTAGCATTCTGACACCTGGAGCACCCGTTCCGTTGTCAAGGCTATTGCTGCATCGTTTCCACTACAGTGACCGAGGTCGACAAGATAGCGCCTGCTAAAGTTCTCCCAAACGGCGCAGTGAATACGTAATAATAAAAATGAGCAAAGATTTATTATGCCAAGAAACTCTGTTTGCTACTAAATAGCATCACCCAGACCGAGATGCGTTTTTAGTTTTGGAATTAAATTTTGTGTCTAATCACCTCTTGTCTCAACGAGGGCTCACTGACAGCGTAAAAGAGTGCACATGGCGCCAGCAAAGAACCAGCTGGTTCTCCGGCTAGTTGCGTCTTTTTACGCATCGTAAAAACTCGAGGTACTTTGCGGATGTCGTTAGCAGCCGTAATAATCTGACTGGAAGCAGCGAAGGCTACGAACCTGCACTGATCAGCTTGGTGAAAGCGTTGGGGTGAAACTCGACTAAGTCAACTTGCTAAAGTGAGTTGGGGTTTTCCATCAATGCTTACTGATGATGCCAAGAGGGCCAATTCGGACGTATGGGATCTGCCGTTTTTGTTCTTTAGAAAACTGCAGTAATACTGATAGAAAACTGATGAGTGCAATTAGGGCTACACTATTACATGTGCCGACAGATCGAACCTGGCAATATCAGTAAGGCTGGTGGCCGCCGCTATGCAACAGCCCACAACTGCAGTGCTTGAAACGAGATCCGAAGCACGATTCTCCACCACAGACATCTCGTGCAAGCCATGGTGACCGTAACTGCTGTGCTTCTTAAGCAGTTGGCTTTGGACACATCGGTCTCGGTTCTTGGTATCCGATTGTTACTGCTGCTTGTCAGTTTCATTGGTGTTCAGTTGCTGATGTTTTCGGTGTAAGCTATAGAAACTCTGACAACCGTTTTGCTTGCTCACAAATAAAGAAAACAATTTACTCACAATTTTGTTTCCGCACTGAGGCCAGAACGCGCTTGTTGAACCAGACCACAGTTAGGAGGCGATATAGGCAGGGTTGGGCAAGGATGTGCAGTCATTTCGAGCAGCAGGCAGAGTGATGGTGTTGGTGGCACTTAGTTCAAAAGCCTCTCCCGTTGTCATAGTGCCTGCTCATGGTAAACGACATCCATGTTTGTCGACGGAAATACAAGCGGATTACGTATGCAGTTGTGTGAATCGGCTCAATTTCCGCAATCCTTGTATGACAAGGGGCCCACCAGAGAGGAGTGGAAATTATATCGAAGGTGGAGAATATGTATTAGTTTTCAAGTTTGTTAATAGCCATCAAAGAGTGTGTATTGTGTTTTAAAATATGTTTTATGCACAATAATCTATATTTTATATTTGAATGTTCCCCACATTTTGTATTATCGCGCTCAGTATGTAGCTACATCGCGCAAGCGCTTGGCCGAGCGTTTGGCATGGCTGTACTGTGGCGTCGATTGTACCATGTTTCCGACCTATGTGGCGACAATGTAGAGGTTGCTCCAAGCTTGCATCACCTCCACTTACTTGCTTTCATCTTCACCCTCGACCAGTCTTGCTTAGGTATCACGTTCAAAAATGATAACTGGCCCTTTTCGGTCGGCACAATCGGCATTGTCTGGTATTGCACTTTCCACTTCATCATTTTACTTAATAGAGAATGCTAGACGGAAGCGCCGCGGACTTATATGCATCAAAGTGGAAGCTAGTAGAGGCAAGAATAACAGTAAAACCTTTGTCAATTCGCAAAATGTTTCTGGCGCCCCATAGTGAGCGATTTCGTATAGTTGAGCTGTTGTTAAAACTGTATACCCAATGCCAAATAGTGAAAATGGCTCGGAGGTCTAATAAGATTATGAACCGCATTATCCAGGGTTATAAGGATGAAGGCCGCAACGGCGATGCTCAACATAAACGGCACCCTCGAGCAACGACTGCCGCTAAGGACAAAAGTATTCTTGACGTCGAGCGGGCAAGCCCCTTCAGCACCGCCACGAAGATAGGTGCTGCCGCCGGTGTGTCTGTGAGCCTGTCTACAATGAAACGCAGGCTAGCAGAAGGAAACCTGCACAGCCCTGTGGCAGGGCAGAGGCCGCTCCTGTCAGTCGAAAACAAGACCACCCTACAGCTCGCAAGCAAACAGGCCGACTGAACCACCGACTGGAACATGGTAATATTTTCTGACGAATCAACATTCACAACGCGCTGGGATGTAAAGCAGAGTGTGGCGTCCTGTCAGTTCCCGTCACGACCCGCGTTACGTGCCGGAAGTGACATAAAGCGGCCACACTGCAGTCAATGTGTGGGAAGCTGTGTCGCAACGTGGACGTGGTGTTTTGCATCATATTGACGGACACCTGAAATCGGCAATGCATTGTGACACACTTCACTATGTGATGATTCTTTAAGCATTGGCTGGTCATTTTCCTGAGAGCCATTTTGACTGCCAACACGAGCTCCCAGTTCAGCACACCGCAGAAAACGTTTAGAAGCTCCTTAGCGATCGGAGTGTGTAGTGTCTGCAGTGGGTGTCATATGAGCCGACCTTAACGTATTCGAAAAGTGTTGGGAAGAATTAGAAGTCGCCTCTGTAAAAAAAGACTGTATAGATCATCCGCTGATTAGCTATGGAGCGCAATAGAAGATGAATGGAGGTGCCTCCAGAGTGATTCAGATTTCTTGGACAGTTTCTCGGCTTCTGCCGAGGATAGAGGAAGTCGCTGCCTTTCAAGGGGTCGCGACCCACAACTAAGGTGGGAAGAAAGACCGATTCTGTCTTTTTTTTCCTTCTTTTGGGTGTTCACAGTTTTGTACTTTTTGGTATCCTTTCATGTTCAAACACTCAGTTTTCAATGTATATACCTGTCTGCACTGTATTTGCTTCAGCATTTGTATACGTGTTGCAGTTCCAATTTACTCCTTTTGATCTGTGTTTCTTTACATTTCGTTGACTTATATTTGGGCACATTTCGTGCGTTTCTTCCTGCTCCTAATGACGTTTTAACTCGCTTTGACTCAGTCACGGGCAGTATCGAAGATACATGTATCTTCGATACTATCTTTAGATACATTTGTTGTATCTGTATTAGGTATCGTGTGCTGAAAATGAAAGTGTGGGAGTATCGGTATCGAAAATACATATTTAGCGTATCTTTTATTTTAACGATATCGATACTAAAAAACTGCAAATATTGAAACTGCTGTGAGATTTTGGTTTGAGGGCGCGAGCTCAGGCGATAGTACAAGCCCAGAGACAGCTCGGCTTCTTGTACCGCCTGAGTAAACTCCAAACCGCGTCCTCTCAGAATCAACCACATTTCCTGATTTCCTTTCTTTAAGAATAAAGAAGCCAATGTTAAGTAGGTGTCTACGAGGCTCTTTACTTGTGAGCACTGAGTGCCTACCACAAAACCGCTAAGCTGTTAACAGAGACACAGAAAGAAAAGAACAAAGCGGAAACGCCAGAAAGGCGAGCACGCGGTAGGGACTATGCACACTCATTTACCCATAGCCGCTTTCCAACCCTTTGTCATCTCCCCTCCTCCACAAAAAAAACACGAAAAAGAAATCCTTCCGTCCCTGCGGCATCTGATTCTCGTAAAGCAGCGCGCTCAGTGTACGGCTGAACGCTGTAAATTATTTCCAACCCTTTTGTAAGCCCTGGGCTCCGCATGTCAGCTCTGCACAGCGGCAAGGACACGAGCTTCTCGGACCTCAGTCGGCCATGATGCAGTCGGCTAACCGCAGTTCTTGTAATGTACGGTGCTTGATTGAAAACAAATACATTGTAACAGCGCGTTAGACTTTAACTAGACTTAGTGTCTTGAAAAACTATTAAGTCTAAAATTTTACTCAATATATAACATGACAGTTGTGAATGCAATTTTCAGCATAAGATTGAATAAAAAATTATGCGATGTCAAACAGCTTTATTTTGTCAAAACCTTTTAACAAACTTTCAACCAAACTTGTAAATCAATTTATATCGTAAAGGCGAAAATTATTACATTTTTAAAATAAATATGCGGTTGGTTGATACCATATTAGCCTCTCTGTTAAAAAACGAAAATTTCTATCTTTTATCTACGAACAGGATTAGTTCTCACGCGACGCTATTAAAACTTGAGTTACCGAACTACATTCAGTATCCTTGAGTCGACGCGACTATGGCACAGCCTTACCCGCAGATAAAAGGCACCTTCATTCAATATAACACTGCTGTGTGCGTATGGTCGAGAGGCTTTCTCATTTGCCTCATATTGGCACGCCCTCATTGGGCTCTTACCGGAATAATAAAAACATTCAGCCAATTCATTTTTGTTGTTTTTCTTCTAGCTTTGAACAATATTCAATGGTTTGAAAGTCCTTATTGCACATTTTATAACAGGGAAAACGTTGGGGCCACCGGGCAAGTAACGTGTCGTTTGAAATGAAAAGGAACAGCAAACGATTCAGATATATTTGAATATACAGCCAGGTGCCCAAAGTTCGCTTCGTATGAAGTGCATTAGTTTAAAGAAATATTTCGTTAGGCCTTTTGTGTAAGCGATCACTTCATTGCAACCATGGCTTCACACCAGTGTGATGTTCGTGCAAGGCCAGCTGCCCAAACAGAGGAGGTTGAAAAACTTCATGCTGTTGGATTCGTTTCATCTTTTCTGGAAAACTAGGTTATAGGAATGCGCTGAAGATTGCAGAAAGCACAGTAAACTTTCCTAGCGTCGCTAATCGTATTACCACCTTTATTAGTTGTGATTACTGTGATGTATCGAAGTATCGACGAGGCAGTACCGAGTATCTGTATCGAGAATCGATTTCAATTATGTATCTTCAAAATACAATATTTCAGGGTATCGAATATCGGCATCGAAGATATTTTTTGAAGAAGTTTGGTCAGCCCTTCACCTTGCGTTACACGTTTAATTCAGGGGAAAAATTTTATAGTATTTTGGTTTCAATAACTCCGATCATCATTTTTACACTGTAACAACAGAAGTGCCGGCCTCCGGCATTTGGTTGTGCCTCTGAACCCAGACCTACAAAGGGGCTGCTATTAAACTTGGGTTTCACTTCCTCTAAAGGGCGCGAATACATGTGATGGTAATGTGTGTGTGTGTGTGTGTGTGTGTGTGTGTGTGTGTGTGCGTGCGTGCGTGCGTGCGTGCGTGCGCGCGCGCGTGTGTGTGTGAGTGTGTGTGTGTGTGTGTGTGTGTGTGTGTGTGTGTGTGTGTGTGTGTGTGTGTGTGCGTGCGTGTGTGTGTGTGTGTGTGTGTGTGTGTGTGTGTGTGTGTGTGTGTGTGTGTGTGTGTGTGTGTGTGTGTGTGTGTGTGTGTGTGTGTGTGTGTGTGTGTGTGTGTGTGTGTGTGTGTGTGTGTGTGTGTGTGTGTGTGTGTGTGTGTGTGTGTGTGTGTGTGTGTGTGTGTGTGTGTGTGTGTGTGTGTGTGTGTGTGTGTGTGTGTGTGTGTGTGTGGTCAATAAGGTTGATTGAGCAATGTCAGCACTTGAGACTCTGGGCTCGGATTCGACACTCAACTGGCGTACAGGCGTTCGTGGCCAGCTGCAGAGAACAGCTTCAGCGCGAGCGATGGGCGCCGGAGACAAGCGATGGTGATGGCAATGCCGCAGCGTTGTCTGTTCTTGTCTTCCTTACACTTCCCCCGCGTGAAGAAGTTGCCATCTTTGCGACTCACGGCGAAGAGACGACCAGAGGGTTGTAATACGGCTTGAGGCGGGTAACCCGGACAACATCGCGGCCGCGACGGCGGTGGTCAGCAGAAGGGGTGACTGGCTCGATGATGTAGTTTACAAGGGGTGTGCGTTCCAAGACGTGATAAGGTCCGCGTTATTTGTTTTAAGTTTGCTGATGGCAGAAATGCATAGTCAAAAGCTGTCGGCCAAAAACGTCGGAGCAGGGGTATCGCTATCAGGCGGATCATTGCGATAGCCTTGGGCATTGGAGGTAAACGTGCGAGCTAGCTAACTGCATTAATTGGAGTGCTGTACAAAGCACTGTGCGCAGAGGCATCTGGATGGTATTAAAATTGTGTCCAGAGTACAAGATGGTTCACTGCCTTATAAGAGAAAGAAGGGCGAAAAACCAGTTGTTGCTTGAGTGGCAGTGTTGTACTCAAACGTTACGAATGGCAGTACCTGGTCCCAGTTGGAGCTCCCAGAGTCAGATGTAACATACATTGCGGGCATGTCCCCAAGCCTACGGTTGAAGGGCTCCGTGAGGCCGTTTGTTTGCGGGTTGTACGCAGGTGAATTACACGATATATCGATTTGTAAGGAGACAGGACCTCTTGGACTACTTCGGAAAGAAAGATACGACCTCTATCACTCAGTAGCCCGCGAGGGGCGCCGTGTCGAAGAATGAATTGATGCAGAAAGAAATGGGCTACCTCTCGGGCTGTCGCCGCGGGCAGCGCAGTGGGCGAGCTGGAAACGGTAAAGGCCGGAGAGGGCCAACGAGATGGCGAGAAACCTTCCATTGTTGACAGGCTGTACAAGAGCGAATGTAGCGACATGCGGACGTTTTCATACCCCGTCAGTAGTACCTCTGCCGAATTCGACCATATGTTTTCAAGACGCCGTCATGAGCGCTTTGCGGGTCATTATGATGCTAAGCCCAAACATCGCAGCGGAGGAGGCGCGGAATGACAAGAAGCCATTTTCTGCCGTCTGAGTTGTAGTTCCTTCGGTAGAGGAGGCCGTCCCGAATGGTGAAATGGGAGGCCTGTCGGCGGAGTGCCCGAGGATGCGTAGCCGCGGAAGTAGTGCCAAGGATATCTAGCAGGCTAGAAACCCAAGGATCTTGTCGTTGATGCTTAAGGAGGGTATTTGAGTCAGGCGAGCGCACCGGTAACCGAGAAAGTGCGTCGGCGTCAGAGTGCTTGCGGCCAGAGTGGTACACTACACGGAGGTCGTATTCCTAAAGCCTGAGATCGCAGCAGAACGTTGACACCCCGAACCTCCACCAAGTGAAATGTGGATTTAATAGTCTGGTTGAAAGTCTAGCGCTGCCAATAGTTCAGGCACAGCAGGATAGAACTGCCATGCCGCAGGGCACAACTTCAGCAATAGAGATGCGCGCCGGAGACAAGCGATGGTGATGGCGATGCCGTAGCGTTGTCTGTTCTTTGTCTTCCTTACAGCTTATTCTTCTTACGAGCTACGACGCGCACGTGCACAATGCCTAAAAGAAATCAGGTTCTGTGCTTCAAACGTGCACTTGATGGAATAAATATACAGACATATTCGAAAATGCAGGATAAACAAGCCAGACATTAATTTTGGAAGTGTCAGCTCTGAAAAATCGCTCCTCCCTGGACTAGTATATTTTAAAACATTTTTGCTTTGCTATACGGATATGAATGCGAGCCGCTAGAACTATACCGGACGCTACCAGCCACTCTACTTGAACGGTGAGCAACTCGGTTACGGAGACTGCAATTTGGCCTGCTGTAATTCAATAAGCAATGGAATTTGTGACTAATTTATGGTATGATGATATCGATTGTGCATTGGGCATTGTACTTTTGATAATAAATTTAAAGGTAGTTTTTGCGATGACTGTGAAATTGGTTTAAAAATTAAGGTTAGAGGATTGCTGAATTGATCAATAATGCATTACAGAACGGGGTGACACAAAATAATACTCTTGGCAGATATTCATGCGGGACGTCAAATGATAACAATAAAAACACAGGGTAACCCTATTTGAAGCAAGGGAGTAATTGATTCTGTGTATCTCCAAAAGCGCAACCCAACCAAATCATTATAGAGTTTGGTTAGAGATTCCAGAATAATTGTTTCTTTCAAGCCACTACAATTGTTCTGTGATTTATAAGTCCTTGACCTTATCAGATTTCTATAATATAGACAGTTATACATCCATATGTGGCCATAAGTGAGTCCAAACCATATCAGATACGGTCATGTAATATGAATTCTGTGCACTCGTCTTTCACGTATCTGGTTATAAAAGGACATTATATAAGCTAGACGAGAAAACCTATGATTCGGTCAAAACCTCAGCGGTCTACAGTCATTGAGGGATTAGGATGTAGCTGAGCCATATGTGAAAGTACTGGACGATATCTATAGTGGCTACACAGCAACCATAGTTCTCTATAAAACGAGTGATAAAATTGCAATTAAGAATCGTTTTAGGCAAGGAGACATGATCACCCCAATGCTATTAAAAGCTTTCTTAGAGAGTGTATTAATTGAAAGGAACAGTATTTTTAAATAGGCAGCGAAGCATTGGAAGTGGTAAGCGAATATATCTACTTAAAGCAGGTAGTGACCACAGATCCGGACCATGAAAGGGAAATAACTAGGAGAATAAGATTGGGATAAAAAGCACTTGGAAAGTACTGAAACATTATGACAACCAGCTTACCAGTATCACTCACGAGGAAGGTATGTAACAGCTGCATCCCACCAGTACTGATCTATGGGGCTGAAACATGGAGGGTAAGGAAAAGGGTTGTGCTTAAGTTGAGGACAACGCAGAGGGCCATGTAACGGAAAACGGTAGGTATAACGTTATGAGATAGAAAATGTGCGGAGTGGGTCAGGTAATAAACTCTAGTTCCTGACCTTTTAGCCGAAATTAAGAAGAAATGGGTGTGGGCCTGATATGTAGTTCAAAAAGAGGGGATAACCAGTCGTCTCTGAGTAACCAATTGGATTCGAAGGGAACCAAGCATAGCAGTGGGCGGCAAAACATTTGGGGGGTAGAGGAGATGAAGAAAATCGCAGGGGTCACGTGGATGCAGGTACGACAGGACCTGGTAATTGGAGGAAAATGGAAGATGCCTTCGCCCGGCATTGGGTATTGTCCGGCTGCTACTGCTGCTGCTGATGATGATGATAATGATGGTAAGCCGGATCTGGACGGGTGATATGTCCTCATATGACCAGACAAGGAATATGTTTTACGTTCGAAACATTAATTTTAATCAAGGTCATACCTGGCAGTGGCCGCATTTTGGCATGCGGTTCAACGTAGCACACAGAACGGCCATGGAACGGAAACGTGGAGTGCATGTCGAAGAGCAAGCGGGACGTCAAGCCCCGCTGCTCGATGGGCACATCAAATATACTGTGGTGGGTGCCATCGCTGCCAGGAGACCACAGGAGCCTCTTGAGGTGGTGCATGATGATTCTCAGGATGTAGCCACAGCACCAAATTTGCCTAACATGTCGCTATTCAAAAAACTTTGGTGCATCCGGACTCCGCCCATAACCAGTCGATCCTCACTAGTAGGCGTATCGCACGATTGTTGTAAACGTTTAAGCCCTCACTAAAGAAAAACTGCGCTCTTTTTGTCCAGTGCGTGCTTGCCGGTTTGGCTGATGAAGTTGCTGTAGATCGCATCCATTGCTTTTTTTCTTAATTCAGATGTACAGTGTCAATCACACTTAGCCTGAACACGGCTCCCCGTGGCCACGCATGTGCTTCGCACCGTTGCGCATAACCCTTTCACAAATCAGTGTAGAATGGCGCACCAGTAGAGACCTCGAAGCGGTGCTTCATGTCATTGAATTTGCGTGAATTTTCTACTGTCTTGGGCGCGCTTATACTTCACACTTGCGTAGCCACGTGAAGCTGTGTTCCCTCCAAGTGTGATTGGCACTGTATCTTTATCACCTTTAAATAAACAAGCAGCTTTCGGCGATAAAAGCACAGGGAGGATGAAAGAAGGGAATAAAAGAAAAAAGCTTGCCCTGATAAAAGTTTGCTTGTTCATCGGTGCATAGACGTCAGGAATGGGAGATTTGACCAGGCATACTATATCCGGTACTTCAAAATTAGGTATGGACAGATATACCGACATCTACGTCGATATGACAAAAGCTAGCCGTCTTTCCAAACAGCTCTCATGTCTTGAACTGTATTTTTATACAAGCCAAATGTATGAAATGTTCGTAAAGTATTAATTTCTGGAAAAATGACAACTCGGGTGAAGGCCTACCAGGGTTCACCATTTTATGAATGTTTAGGTTCGACAGTTAACCTCCAACTGTGATCTTTTCTTTATTCTTCAGTCGAACTTGGCAGACCTTAGTTTAAGGAACCTTAGTAGTTAAGAATTTTGACATAGAAATGTATATACAGCAATATTATCCTTAAAATTTGCAAGTAGGCAGGCGCTGGCCTGCAAGTTTTATATTTATTTTTCATTATTATCTGTTGCTTTAATATATGTTACTTTAAGTCATAAGCTGGAAACACCAGAATTAAACATCATAACTATATTCTCTCCAACTGAGGGCAAGCACCAAATAAAGCCTACGCAATGATCCGTTAAGAATGCTTTAGGATGTGAAGCTCGGATTTTTTTCACCAGATTAAACTCATTTGATAGCCCGCACAAGTTTGACGGCTTCCCCGATTTCCAAATAAAACTCAACTTTGTATAATGTAGAGCATGTCTCAACGTCACTGCAGTAGGTTGAGGTAAACTGACTTCTGTATTTTCTGAGTCGAATATTTAGCGTCCTCCTACGTGTAAACTATATCGCCTACCACTAAACGACAAACACTGAAACAGTAAAACCGTTCTCGAATCCAGCAGTTATTGGAAAGGGGTTGAGTCCCGCTTAACATTGTCAAACGATTTCACACTGCAAACTACGGTCGTCTGGCGCTCATGACATAGCTTTCAGGTGAATGGTAATAGTCGTGAAATGCACGACAGTTGCTGTTGCAATTACAGGAACTGTTTCCTTTACGCGCTAAAAAGGGCATACGGCAGCGAAAAGCTTTATTGATATTTAAAACCTGAAATAAATATAACCTTCACACATTAAAAGCTAAGAAAAACCCAACTAAAAGGTGCCAAAAATTCCCGCAGACGATACTAATTTCGGAGATAAGAGTAATCACAGTGTGGCCGCCTTTACCGCGTATAAGTCGCACTGTTTTCTCGCTTAGCTACAATGCACCTAAAGTATCGAAATGCTCGCTCTCCGCAAAAGCCCGCTGCATGTGGAAAACGAGGCTCCTACATATTTCCGGTTCGCAGCTGTACCGCCATATATAGGTCTAAGAAGCCAGATATATCAAGACAGTAACAAGGACGTTCACAACACAACCTAATGTAGTAAAAATAGTTAAAATGTTAGGTAATTTGAAATTTCAAATGAACTTCCCCTCAACGCTCTTCCGAATTCATTAGACAATTTTATATTTATCATCAATATATCGTACATATCAAACGAAAAATAAGGTTACAGCATCAAAAAGCCCCGAAAATATGTAATGACATCATAAGAAGTGCGCAAAAAATCTATGCCTAAAATGTGAGTATAATAATTTCTGCAATTTACACGCATATTTTCAATAGAGCACCAACGATATCTTTGAAATTCAGGTTTCAGCGTTAATTTTAAAGACTACAGTTCACATATCTTCAGAAATATATCATGATTATTTTGCCGCGTCCTTCCAAATAATTCATGACAATAAATTTTACTTCAGAAAATTTTGATAACTTTATCTTATGAGCCTCACAAAGAGAAATTCGAGATGAATTTCTAGTACGGAACTTTTAGGTTTTTCCGTTTTATGTGGACTTACTGCGCTATCAAGCGTGCTGTTGCTGAACAATATTTCAACCATATAGTTTAAGTTTGATCGTATTGAAGAATTTGGTGACCTTTCTGCGCGAGCTTTTATTTCTAAATAATGTTCAGCGAAATAATTTGTTCACAGGAAGGGAAAGGCGCAGTATCTGCCACACTTGATTTGGTGGATACCTGAACCGCGCGGTAAGGGAAGGGAGGAAGGTAGGAGTGAAAGTGGAAAGAGAGAAAGAGGAGCCGTAGTGGAGGGCTTCGGAGTAATTTCGACCACCTGGGGATCTTTAACGTGTGCTGACATTGCACAGCACACGTACGCCTCTTCGTTTTGCCTCCATCGAAACGGAGTGCCGTGGTCGGGATCGAACCCGGATGCTCCGGCAAAGTGGTCGGGCTTCTTACCACTGCACCACCCTAGCGGGGAGCGAAATGTGGGGAGAATCTTAAATGAGCAATGTTTCTTCCCAGGACAATATTACTGAGTACGTAAGGCAAATATTTAACCAAAACGTTGTGCATATTCAGATTCGCGAACAATGCTAACTCAGGGGCCAGTTTATCATATTTGGAGACTTATTTTCTACAAGCTGTATGAGGAGACGAATGAAATACACAACACTCGATGCAAGCGCTGTAGCACATCATGATACAGCTATTCCACAGCTGTCACATCCAGAGCTACCCTTGCGCATCCCTGTTCCCTTACATTCACTTTGCTATTTACGTAATGCAAGAAATCCAAAGGAGTCGTCTTTCAGAGACCCTGTTGAAAAAAAAATCACTTTTCGTGCTCGCGAGAAGAGGACAATATTTATCATAATGTCCAACTCTTTCGAAATATTGGACACATCGTCTGATGTAGTGATCGCCAGCCAAGCCCTGGTAATGCGCTCACAAGAATTAACATACAACTAATGGAAACCAATGACAGCGGAAAGCTGCTGCCATCAGAGTTCGAAAAAAGTGCCGTCCATCGCAGCAGTGAGGGCTGGATTTCTTTATGCGCTGGTGAGGCAGTACACAGTACTAGTAGTGTTATCACGGTTGACAATACACCGCAATGGTCCAGCGGCTTGCTGTGTACCAAACCGAACCCAAGGGGGAGAAGGGAAAAGTTGAAACGCCTCAGATTCGTAGCTGTGTAATCAGTGTAATCTTCGATTCTATCGAATGGCTGAACAGCGCAAGCTACACAGGAGCAAGAAAGGCAGTCGAGACACACACTGCGCTGATGGTTTATTTTTTAAACTCTTGGGTAAATATGCAGCAGCATCAAGATAATAGAAGTCTTACATGCAATCATCGGTACCAGAAATCACAAATCGGAGCTCTGATGATCCAGTTCCAGATAAGAACTGCAATTATTTATTATAAGGTGTATGGGGGGGGGGGGGTGCTCACACAGTATTCTATATGATGCATGATGCTTACGGCTTTAATGCTCTCGCGTGGTTTTGTCATCGCACCTGCGCAACACGCTCGTGTTGCACAACTTAGAAGCGCATTTACAATCTCGGCAGTGAATGCATTCACTGCCAAGATGGCCTTAGATTATGTGCGTGAGATTGTATTTGGTCTTGGACAATCGCCTATTCAAGCACTAAAGCCTATTAAAGGTTTGACGTACGGATGCATGGCCGCAAAACAAGGGGATAGAATACAAGACGCCTTGCCCACCGTAAACAAACTTGTCGCGATCATTTCTGTTGCATGCTGTGTGCTTACGACCTATTTGGTTAACGCGCTACTCGAGGCTTGACAAGCGATCCACAGGTGAAAATATTACATCTATTCTTACTTCTTTCCTATTTTTGTTCAGTTGTGTGAAATTGCGTGTCACTAAGAGCTTTGGAAGCTTCTGAATTACTAAGAACTTCGAAGCTTCCGACAAACTTCCGACATACGCGGTTTTTAGAATTAGGGGTATATTTTAACCACAATCACGTGTGCTGAGCCTTTGAGCCTGGGTCTAACAAACTTCTACTTTCTTTTGATTCAGTGCACTCGAACCTAGTTCAGCGCAGCATTATCAATTCCTACTTTAACAATGCATTCGAATAATCCTGCAACCACAGGCTGGTAGAGAGCTTTTTTAACCCAGACGCGCCGATTACTGCAGGCTGGTTACCCGCTGACCCTCTTATCCTCAGTGGCTGAGGCCGTGTTTAAAGTAAAAGGAAAAAGAATAAGAGGTAGGGATAAAGTCGCGGTCATTCCCTACTCACACGCGACTTCAATCCCGTATGAAAAATAGGAAAAAGAGCGGGAATAGATGTTTTATTTTCATCTCGGAATCGCTTTTCAAGCCTCTGCAAGCCCGTTAATTAAATGAGTCGTAAGCACACAGAATGCGCCATAAATCTTCGAGGCCGTTTCGTCTCTTGTGCACAGGGCATCGTGTATTCTATCCCCTTGTCTTGCGGCCATGCATACGTAGGTCAAACTGGCAGAAGCCCAAATAAGAGACTGTCCGAACGCAAAACAACGTGACGCAATAAATCTCAGACCATTTGGGCATTCTCTGCCGAGATTGTAAATGCGCTTCTTTGTTGGGAAACACGAGTGTGCTGCGCAGGTGCGATGACAAATTCATGCGAGATATTATCGAATCCGTAAAGTTCGCACATCTTAAAGAGCATTGTGTCAGCATTGTGCCATAGCTCTTATAGATAAAGATTTGCGGTTCTACCGGGAGTTTGATGATCTGTGTTCTCATGTGTGATTTCTGGAGGTGATAACTGTTCGGTTGCTCTTCTTATTCTCTTGATGCTCCTGCATATTTACGGAGGGTCTAAATAGTTAAACCTTTAGTTGTAAGTAAGCGATGTATGTGTCTCGGCTTCCTTTCTTGTCCCAGTGCAGCTTGCGCTGTTCTGCCTTGTGAAGAACACACTAGCCCGCGATATGTTATTCAATGCCTATTGTATACGAAATATGCAGACAGCTCTGCATAATCTACACTGGAGAAAACCTCAGCGTTGCTGCTGCACGTGGTCTATTGTGAGCCCCTTGTAGAGATTTTTCTAGCTAGGCCGGGACTCGTGCCGCACAGTAGAAATTTCCTTTCCTTGGCATGCGTTCGTTTCAAATCTGTATATAACTAATATTGGTGTCCAGGAACGAGAAGGCGCAGTATCTATCACAGTTTTTCTGTGCACACTTGAACCAGCAGTAAATAAAGGGTAGAAGGTTGAAATGAAAGTGGAATGTTGAGCCGCAGTCAAATGCTACGGAGTAATTTCGACTACCTGGGAATATTTAACAAGCACTGATTTCACGCAGCTCACGGACGCCTCTCCGGTTTGCTTCCATATACTTTTCGTCGGACATCACGAAATGGTGGATACCTATACCTATAACCACGTCAAGATCTTGTTTTATTTTTTGGGCAAGTTGATTCAGAAGAAAGGAATTGCTGAGTAAAACTAGCTAAGAAAGGAAGGTAGGAGTGAAAGCAGTAGAAGTGGAAAAGGTCTTGTAGTGGAGGGCTTCGGAGTAATTTTGGCAACCTTGGGGCCGTTAACGTGCACTGCCATTGGACAACACAGTGCTGCCTCTGCGCTTAAGGTAAGTTTTGGGCAAAGGAAGCCTCAGTGTACTTTCGGTGGATACCACGGAATAGTGGATACCCACTTATTCGTTCAAGGTCACTTGAATGTGAAAGTTCATCGCGAAGACAGGCTCTTAGAGTAGTGGAGCTTTTGCTTTAATTGTAAATTGGTTTATAAGAAAGGTACAGCCCACTATCTGTCAAAGTCAATTGAAGTACAAATGATCAGACACGTCATGCGCAGCTCTGCCAAGACTGTAGGCAGTTGAGTATTAGGCCTGTGATATTAAAGTGAAGCACTCACTGTCTTTATCATAGGCACTCGATTCACCATGATAGGGAATTCGGACGCAGCTCGAGGAGCCGGCGAACCGGCGCCGCTGGGAGGCACCTGCTTTCGCGTCTTTACATCGCGCGCCTGCTGCTTCTTCACACACCTGGCACACTTTAATTGTACCTGTTCATATCTCCAGACATATGCATTGTATGCATATTGAAAACACGTTTCCAGTCCCCTGGAAACATTGTACCTCCACCGCCACCATCGGCTATCTGGCTGAACTCCTGAGACGTCTCTTTTCAAAATGCTCTTTGTCACCCTTCTGTCATCTAGATCCGGCTTCAATGTCGTTAAGGTCCGTAGACAGCATAGGAGAAGCCGCACACTGGAATAAGTGCATAGGTTGCATTTAGTCATGTTCTCATACAGCCATACAGAAGGTAAATCACTGAAAACCGTGTAAGGCCATGCTTAATCGAGGTTCCGCTTTGTTAACTAGGTTATCTATATGAGTCTAAACTGGCTCAGCAACACAGCATAACCAAGCATAACAAAGGTTTCAATTCCACACCGAACTTAGCGGTGTTAAGCAGCAGCCATGTTTTCGCATATTAAGTAATATGAAATATCTTATCGTGATCTTGGAACAGCTAAGCTCCAATTAATAAGGTTGTATAAGCTTCCGCGAAAAAATCACGCCAGCGGTGTAAGGACCCGACATAACGCATAATCTGGAACCATGACCTCACAGCAGGTAAAGACTAAGTTTAGCATGTTTTAAAAACAGGATGAACAATATGTTCTTTTAGAGCGCACGGATGTCGTCCCTTAACCGAATGCGTTTTAGGAGAGTATGTCATGCATCAGTTGCCAACTTAGTCTTTGACACAATATTATAGGGTGGCACTTAGTTTCACTGTCATCGTTTTTTTCTTCCACCTCTACATTGCATGCTTATGTACTTGATAAAATTTATTTTCTTCATGCCCTGTATTTGGTTGCGTTGTGCACTATATCGGCAATTCGGCATCTCAAATAAATCACCTCTAGAGTCTAAAATAGAGTCTAGGCCTAACCAGCGGACATGGGAAATTATATCAATATTAGAATCCACTGCAACATCCTCAACGGCGAAATTATGTTGATGCACAAGTCTACTGTCAAGTGCGGCCAACACATCTCACGCGATCTCGCGGAATATTGGGGACAAATCCTGTGGACGCGTGATATTCACCATGAGCCTAAAAAGTCTTACGCCCTAATAATTATCACAGTTTAGGAAGGAAACGTACTAACAATCTCCAGCAAACCATATGAAAGCGGTGATGGCGAAATGTGTTTTCTTGAGAGTTCTCTGATATTAACACAGAGTTTCCCCGCTGCATGTACCCTACGCATAATTTAATTGCAAAAGCAATCCGAGCAGTAATTGAGTCTTTTTGGTAATACGTTCAGAGGAGTTTCGCTATCACTAGTGTGTGCAGTTTACGTTAGAAAGTTGTTATTTTCAGCTAAGCCGTGCTTAATCTTAAGCCTGTATATATATCTCTCCCCCCCCCCCAGTCTAAGAAAAAAAAATGCTCAGACTTCTAAAACAAATATTTACACGAATGCACGCGCTTCAAGGCGTTGAGCGACAACGCCCATGGCTGCCATATGCGGCTCACTTGGCGGGCCCTTTTTCACGCTTATGAAGTTTGCAACCAAATTTATTTTTAATTGATAAATGTGTCTCTTTACCTCACACCCATTCATGAAATTCAATCGTGACTCTCAATATTTTGTGAAAACCATCTGACATCTTTACAAACCAGACGAATCGCACTACGCTGCCTATTATTGTGCATTATCTCAGTCAGGAGATTGAGATCGCTCAGTGTTAGATTTTTCAACTGGAAAGAGCCGTACGAAATAGCAACTCCAGCCATGCAATGTCATCTCATGATTTCATACAACCTTGCGGCCAATATTTGACCGGCTATATCATTCCCCATTTGCCACATCTGAGATCCATGCTTGCGATGTTGTTCTCCCATTGCCTAGGCAAGAGGTAAACGGTCATAGTGCTCGCTGAACGTCTTCCAGAAGGTCGCATTGTGTAACTAACATATGCGCACCTCCCATTTATACCGCGGAGTATGGTTCGAAGGTGGCGGGAGCATTACAGAGGCCGATGGCATCACATTGGATTCGTAATGGCCATCGCGTGTAATAGTTTTCTCTCTGCTTCCCGATGGACAGGTATTGGCTAATAGCCAGATCTGAGGGCAATGGTGGAAAAGTGGGAAGCAAAAAAAACAATCAGTTGCATCGTCTGTACGGGGAAGAGAAGGCACGTCTTTCCTAGTGACCGCAATTAGACGACAGCAAAAACGTCATGTGCCATCCTTCTTCCTGACAAGAATCACGAGGACAGCCGAAGGATTCGACGACTATAAGATAACACTCTAAGTTACTAATTCCTTTGCTTGTACATTTATCATATTTTCTTTAGACGGTGACACTGGGCAGGGATTTTTTCGAATTGGATGCGAGGTGCCAGTGTCGATCCTGCGTAGGATACCTGAAGCAAGAAATAAAAATTGGCCGTCTGGTTGATAAAAGTCAAACAAGGAGGAGTGTCGGCCTAGAATGACCATCAATACTCGGCGCTCGTTCGTTGAGAGCGAGGGGCCAATGATACGAAGCAATCGCGATTCATCTTGGATATCAGGCGCTGCTTCCCCTATGGCTTCGGTAAACAAGTAAACAGATATTGGCGGGTTATTACTGCCGGGTGCAAGTTTCAGACCAGTGGGTAGAACGACGGGTTCGGTAAAGCAATTCACTGCCAGGTTACAGTGCGGTGTTTGGAAATAGACAGCATGGCCTGAGGAATCAAGACATTTTTTCTTGATGCAGCTTTGTTACAACGGTTCTAGTGTCGCTTCAGACATGTAGAGGGTGACATTATGACAGGAAACCTGTATCTATACAGACGAAATGAAGGCAAAACTGTGTCCTCAGAAACACAAAGCACACAAACGTCCCTGACGAGCCTTTCATCAGACCAGAGGTGAGTTGTTGGCCGACGTAAGCTCAACAGTTTCGCAGTCGAAATTGGCGCTATATCTTCAAAAAGTAGACCGCAAGGGTGACGTCGTGCGATGTTCGGACGAGCACTGCAATTTCCGCACGGAACACTTCACCACCCAAAGAAACTACCACTGCACACTTCCATAGCAAGCAATGGTTCGCCACTCATACCGCAAAACTAAACACTTTTATCCGCCCTAAATAAGTCTTTTCTTCTGAGGCGACGCTTAAAAGCAGCACTCATTACGGACATGGTGGCCCCGGTATAAACAAACCATCGCAGGTACACCATCGACTGAAACGTGGACTTTGTTCCGTAACATCAGCACAGGCGTAGTTATCTCTTTTAGCAGCGAACGAATGACTGCAGTGAATCTCCGTCTGCAACTTGGGCAAAATAGACAGCTAAATTCAGACGATTTCCACTCATTGAGTGCTGATGTCATTTATTGCTTGAACAGTTTGTTAATATTTGCAAACATCAGCTCATTTATCCGTGATAAGCAATATAGATGCCTGTATACCACTCTGGGTCTCCAGCTGTAGCCCATTTTATATTTCATGAATTCGGCGGGAACAGGCTCGTACATACAAAAATTGTGTTTAAAACTTGACTAACACATAATGACGTTTACTTTTTTCTTCGCGATTCGGCATGATGACGATTCGTGTGTTATAGTGGTGTAGTCGGGAATTGAAGTGCCCATTATTAACAAAGAATTTGAATACCAGTTGTACAGAATTGAGGGACGTGCAAAAGCAAAATTTGGTTTCTGATGCCACGCAACGAAGGCGTTTAAATGTAATTCCCTTCACGTGCTTTTTCCAGATATTCCATAAAATGACTTCTAGCTATGCGTGGAATAAATTGTAGAAAACATGAATCCCTGATTTTATTTTACTTATATAAACTATTTCTGCTACTGCCTTCCAGCGATCATCGAGAAGCTCAGCAATCTGGTTCTGTAAAACAGCTTCATTCATAATATATACGTACCGCCGTGTGCATAGGCTTGAGTTTTATGTTGGAATAGAAAGGCTACTCAATAGGTAAAAAAAATTACTTTCAAAATTACAAAATTTTCATTGAATTGCTTCTACAAGCATGTGGTAAAATATAGAAAAATAGATCCCTATTTCGCTTTGATATATTGCGCAACCTTCAGCTTGGAGCAGAAAATATCAGGATGTCGAGAGAAAACATGCAGCATTTTCGGCGAGATTTTAGAAAGCTTACAAGATATAGGAACAAGGCGAGACAAATTAGTTTAATGTACACAGATTTTAAAACCGACATGCCTGAAATGAGAGTCAACAGTACAAATTGGTCATATTGCCGCGAAACCTTCAAAACTGTATTATTTAACAGCCGCTTGCATACAGCCTTATCACTGTAATTCTGACAAGCGTACCAATTCGTCATCCTGTGTTTTTTCATGCTCGTTGTCGCGATACGACGTGTTATCATTTTCCTTGTCGCGAACGTTGCGCCGAGATTTCTCTCGAAGATTCCGATCCAGGTTGTGCTAGTAGCAGTTTGCGACGTTATCTAGATTGTTCTGAGCAGCCTTTAAATTGAGCGTTAACGAGTGTGACGGGCACTCTTTGTTCGACGATCGACGAGCCCGTTTGTTGCTATCGCCGCCGCTGAGTTGCTTAGTTATTTTGTGGGCGCAAGTAAGCCCAATAAAGAGTTAATTTCAGTTACATCAAGCCTGTGTCTTCTTTTGGTGTCTACGGCGTTGTTGTCACTACGTGACAAAATGGAGCCAGTTCTTGGAGATGAAACGTCCGATATCGGGCGCACAGAAGACAAGTTGATCTCACGTCGGCAGTATCTGAAGATGGTTTAACCAATATTGTGAAACATTGCATAAATTGGTCCAATATTTCTAGTATTTTAGTACGACAGTACTAACATTAGTGGGACACAGGAAACTTGGTCCATAATTGGATCGTCTATGCATTGACTTTGCAAACGGTGGAAAAACACCAGCAACGCTCGGCACCACCATGCATTACGAAATTCAAGCGCTGTCTTGGGCTACCTGGGTACAGTCTTGGTCTACGCTTGGAAGGTGGCCATCCTGTTCGGACCACTTTGACCCCTTACTTCACCTGTAAATACCAATCGACCTACCCGGCTATAATGGTACGGTGTTGACCCACCGTTTCTTGTGAGTGCTATTTACAAGCATGTATTTCCATCTCGTCGCAATGGTGTACTGTCTAATGAGTGACCTGCAGGGCGTGATAAAATGATGCCGTAAAAACGTTTTGACCGGCCTCGCTTTGAGCGACGGCTTGCCTTCCTGGCTGCTACACTTCACCTCTTCGAATGTCGTCTTCACAAAACGACAGGGTCTTGGAGAAAACACTCGTTCAAAAAACTTCATAACAAAGAAAGCTGTAAATGTGCTCCTGAAAGTTTTACGAACTCGGCCTATGTTACTAAAAATGGGATTTAGTTGGTGCCATCTGCCTTCTTCTCACAATGGTCTGTGGATACATGTTAATGTAATCTTGTGGTTGCAGTTTTGTTCATTGTTCACTGTTTGTTGCTCTTCCCACTTGTAAGGTAGCCTATTGAGCATCACATTACTAGCCTCCCTGCCTCTGCATTCTTATGTTTCGCTCTCGAGGCGATATTCTGATTCTTAACCTACAACCATTTTTGAGGCTCGAAGCCACATCTTCTGAGACTCAAACCCACGACCTTTACAAGAACTCAACATTTGACCAAAATTGGGATAACGTTTCTGGTGCACTCAAACCCATACCTTTTTAGCAACTGGAACAGAAGATCTTTACTACTCGTACGTGGCACTCTCTGCAGTTACTGATATTTTATTGAAATTTTCAGGATATGTGGCAAAAGTCTGAACAATTTCGATTTTTGATAGCTTAAATATTTTTTTCGCGTTACCTTCTTGGCCGCAATAATTTTATAGACCTCCGCTCTATTACCTTGGGCATGTTGTAAAGCAACATTTTTTTGTAAATTTATCAATTTAAATCAGTATCAATCAGTATTAAGTATCAATAATTTTCTGGCCTGCCAACAGCAGCTACTGAAGGCCGGGGCACATAAATTGGACGACGAGTCGTTGCTAAGCGCTAAGGATCGTTTATGCATAGATGACCCCATGATAAAATGTCTAAATGAATTCTTTGTGAGAATTGTTCGGCACTTCAAATTACTTGTCTCACAGTATAAACTGCGATTCCGCTTGTTTCAAGGGACGTTTCTTTACGCCTGCGTTTGCTCAGCAGCCATCGCCAACTCATCTACGACGCTGGACGGATCTGCTACCATATGCACATAAATCTGGTACCTATATTTAAAATAAAAATATCACTTTATCAGCATGGTAGCTGCCAGTCATCGATCTTTCCATGAGCCCTTAATCATCATTGTGACGGCGCCTACGCTGATTGAGCATAGTCTTCGAACTCTTGGCTTTCAGAACTTATATGCGGTAGAATCCCAAGAAAAAGATGTATTTTATTTAATAATGAAAAAGTAACAATTACACTGTGCAAGCACTGACGAAGCAATTAAAAAAAGACCTCTCTTAATGAGCCAAGCCAGTAGCGTGCATCGTGAGAAACGGAAAGCAGCTAGACGACGAAACGCATAGCATTGTCATGGCATCCGCTACGGCCATCATTGTCCTTTCCTTCTTCCTCTTGATGGGTTAGTATAATCTGGCTTTCTTTTTGCTTTTTATATACAGGCTGTTACAGGGAAGACTTAAAGTACTTTTGAGAAATAATGTGTTCGAAGTAGAAAAACACTTTTAAATAACTACAGAAACTGCAGTGAGAAAATGTTAAAGCATCAGCGCTGGTGTGCTACTAGTCATTTCTACACCTCCTTAGCCACTTGTGATCACTCAGAACTTTTTGACTCGTGTCTCATGACTCACGACTCGTGACACATTGGGCTCTCAACTACATGACTCGACACTTTCATGTCGCATGAATAATGACTTATGACTATTTGATGATAGATAAGTTGTCCATAACATCACTTAGAACTCTAATCCCGCATTTGAGTGTGACATTATTCTGTGATGCCGTCTTGAGGGGACCAACTTCCGGCTACAAGTTTGGCGGACACTTCCTGTGGCAACCTATCCAAATAATGCTTTCCCACTAAAAATATATGCAAGAACAAACTCTCCGCCTCGACGGAAGCTATATGCTGCAAAACTCGTCTAATTTCTCATGTAATCAACTCGTCTATAACGTTGATAATATTGCAGTTGCTTAGTCAACCTTAATGGTAATATCAAAGCCGGGAACAAACCAATGTCAGGGCAGCTTCTCAAAAAAATGAAAACCTCCTTTTATAATGTACTGCAGTGCGAGCACACCAACGAATTTTTCCGCAAAACTCGGTAGAGAAGCGACATCCGCTGATTGCGTGATGCAGTGTCAACAGCTCCAATTCGATTCGCATGCTCTGCAGTCATGTGCATAAAGTTATTCCGCTCCGTCGCTCTTGAAATGAAAACCGTACGGTGACATAGACTGGCATTTCCTTGGCACCAAGGTGCGAGGCATAAGGCGGTATATGAACTGGCCACGTCTCTTGCAGTTGAAGCATATATAGTGTCGCTGCTATCTAGCATTATCGCCGGATGCCTCTTCTTTAAGAAATTTCCTGTAAATCTTTTGTGCTTTCACAAAATATTGTGGCTTCATAAAAAGAAGCGTGGCACTCCTCTTTCTGCATTACAATTTTTGTTCTTTTCAAAACCCGATATGGCATCGTCTTAATCAGGGCACCGAAATCCATGTTCGCACTAACCCCCAACGCCATAATGATAAGATTATTTGGTGGGCTTGAAGTTATCTGGATAACTGGAGGAATTTTGCAGCATATTATCATTACTGCGGCTGTGAATTTGTCCCTGCATATATTTTTATTCCGAAAGCGCTAAATGCCTGTGAAAGAGTTGAGAGCAAAAATTCACCAGCTGGGCACTTGCAAATGAAAGTTGGCAGGTGACATGGCTGCACACTGACTACTAGGCTAGCTTGACGTTACTTTCAGCATAAGCTACCAACTCTGGTCTCTCCTTTCATTTGGGAGGTTGATATCAGAAATATAGTGCAAGGACCCTCGAATTCTGAGCCAGAGACGCATCGCTAGGCCATGCACACGCGTTCATATGGGTTGGTTAAAGCGGGGGTTTATGTGGAGTGTAGCCTACCCAATCACATCATGCCCTTAAAGGCGGAGCTCAAGTATACACCATAGTTTTCTTGTACTTTGGACCGACTACGTTTAGTATTATTTAAAATCTGCGCTGCAACACACTGTATCACTCTTATATGTCTCATATATTGTAATGCTTGCAGCATGAGTCGTGTTTTCTATTCTAACACCCGTTTCTTTGAAGAGTGAAAGCAAAATACAAACTGTGTTGTCAAGCCTACGCACAAACTGCGAGGCCTCCTGCCGCCAATTTATTTTTCTGGCTGATTGGGACAGCATCCACCATGATAAACTGTATTTTTTAACGCGTGATATGGAGGCGAAAAGCAAAGTACCCGTGTGCTGTGCGATGTCAGTGCACGTTAAAGAACCCCAGGTGGTGGAATTTCCGGAGTCCTCCACTACGGCGTCTCTCATAGCCTGAGTCGCTTTGGGACGTTAAACCCCACAAACCAACCAACCAACCAAATGTGGAGTCAGTGCAAAAAGTGTTTTCAATCCCTCAGGTCTCTGAAATCACTGAAATGCTGCGAATAACTTGAGAAACTTTCAATAGTGTGTCTTATGAGCTAACCCTGTAGAGGTAGAAACAGACATTGCATTGCATATACACACGCCTAGCGCGGCTTTATTCCTTTTGTAAATAAGACGTTTTAAGAAAAGAAAACGTTAAAACTTTATATGATACTTTTTTCGAAGTAAATTTTGGCATTATAGATATCATTAAAACTCATTTTTGCATGATTCTGACTTGACAAACCTTCTGTTTATTTCAAAGCGTTCCAGGTCAGCGGAAATCACTATTGCAGAAGTAAGATTTAGTGAATAGATCTAAGTCCATAACTATAATAGATGTCAAATCATATTTATAAGGGTGAATTTCTTAATCTCGAGAAAAATAGTTCGTAAAATTAGTGGCAGATGTGGTTACGAGAGACGTTCTGCCTTTTTATTAACATTGCGATTGATATATACGACTCGCTGACCCCTGCTTGCTAACATGAATACGCTTGTTAAGTATTCTGTGATTATTGCAATTACGGAAATATTCTTAGCGTTTGTCGCTATGTTTGTGGAATTATGATCAAGAAATAAGGCACCGTGAGTGCAACAGGTTGTTCTTTTAATTTTCTGGAAATATAGGAGCCCCAGCCTTACTCGATGCCAGACGTAAGTATCCGGCTTCCTTTAATTGTACGTTGCCTTGTAATTAGATGTCAGCTCAACTCATCCAGAAATTTTGGACAAATTTTGAAAGGTTTTTGTTAATATAATTTGTATTACATTAGCCATAATGCAACGTACAAATCAACAAATCCTCAGGTCCTGTACAATGCAAGCTTGTAGCCTTTGCCAGTTAATTTAATAAACGCGCCATATGAAATTTGGCAGGGCTGTTGCAAGTAGTAGCAGTTGCATTACAGAAGCAACGCTCTAATATGCACCGAGGTTAATATAAAATTCATGTATAAGTAAAATCAACATGAAAGTTAACACACGAACATGAAGCAACGTGAGCTGATCGTGCTCGTGTGGGTGTTCTAAACTTTGGGGGCATGCCCCACCGCACTTTTGAGCCATCTGCTTTTGAACCTTGTGCGGTAGCAGTCTACGACGAAGTGCTCTCCTCTACCTATTCCACTTCTAGAATTTAAGTCCCTGTTCCCAATATCATTACCATCTGAAATGGGAACGCATGAATTGCCGTGACTGCAACGGGTCGTATCTCCAGTTCTTCTAAGAGCCACATGCGCCCGAGCTGGTGTCCCCCCACCCTCCCTGCCACGCGTCAGTGTATTCGCTTAAATATTGCTTTTACCTGTAATATTATCGATGTATAATAAATCCCCCACAGGGTATCAACGGTAGTACTAATTATTCTTTGTAAGCGCCGAGGTATTCAAAAGCTAAGTTTTTTAGCACTTAATGCTGAGGCAGTTTCTGTGAGTTCGCCAAAAAACTCTGTAATATCCCAAAGCTTCGTTGCATTTTTAATAGGAATGCCTACCAATAGTTACCATTGTTATTTTCCACTACAAGAGTGCGACAGGAAGAAACAATTTAATGCAAATGTTACTTCATGTAGGAAGCTTGGACCATTCCTATCAAAATGTTCTAGGAGTACCTGAACATATTTTGCAGTTCTTTTATAATACAAGAAGACCTGCAAAGCTGGATTTGCTTCAAGATGCCGGCTTCACAAATGTGTATTCTGGCTGAGTTATTTCAATGTTGCAGAGCTATTTCTGCGATATCCAGTTCTGAATATAATTTTTACAAATGCGTCGGGCTATTCATTTCCACTATAAACAATATAGTTACAAATGAAATAAACTTATAATAATTTTACTTTAGGACAATATTTACTTTGTTGAAAAAAGCATGGACACTTTTCTTGTAGGAATTAGAGGACTATGGTGGCACAGGCAAGTAAGGCAAAAATTACATTCGATCAACAAACCTCAAAAGCATTGCGCACGCCTTTTAAAGCGCAACTAGATAAAGAGTTAGCTTATGATCCATGGTGTTACGTAATCACGTGATTATATAGTTTACATGATCACGCAACCTATATGTCCTTTTTTTCATTTTGAGGGATACTATTACCGTTTTCACCTTCCCGAAATTCAGAACGCTTGTGACATGCGTTCCCATTTCCCATTCCCATTACGCCCCCTCCCCACTCCAGAAGGGGCTAAGGTGCTCTTCGCATTTGGAAAACTAGAAATATCACACAAATTTCATTCTAAGCATGTACATTGTAATTGGGTGCCCTGCAAATGGCGTCTTTGGAAATGGCATCGCATTGTTGTCCTTCAGAGTTAATGCCTTAAGCGCTTCATTCTTATGACAATAATGCTTAGAAAGCAGCTGGGCTTGACAACAAGCAGTTGTTCCGCCATTTAGCGCGCTGATGCAGTGACAAATAAGCATTTCAGTGCAGGGTAGAAGTAAATAAAAAGACGCAATGAAGGCAAGGAATGCTCAAAAATGTAATAACAATTTTTTTTTTAATATGAATCACAACATACAAGATTTTAGGAGAAGCGTGAGTTTGCTACTGATTGTTTGGCAAAAGTATTTGAATTTTAAAGCACTTGTTAACGATAATTGAAATGAAGCAGTCTAGGCGACAACATACGTTCAGGAGTTAGGATTCCAGTCTTCACACGGAAAGGTCATTCTAAAATATTCTTCTAGAACTCCAAGGAAGCGAGTTCTGCTAAGCATTTCTATTATAACCTGAACATTTTTCGCACATATCTACAGTAGGCGAATATTACAAAGTATATACATTCGATGTTCCTTCTAATGGCCTTCTTGTGTTCTCTAATTTCATTGCTTCAATGGAGTATTGAAACCTTAAACAGTGCACCTTGATCTAGTTACTTCTTTATATGGAAGCCTTCCTAACAAAGCGCTTGCCGCCCTCTCTTTACTGCAGAATCATTATCACATGCATTCTACAATTTGCCGGGATGGCTCTCATGCCTACCTCGAGCAAGCGCTGGAAAATAAAACTTGTGCTTTAGCCATAGCTAAACGCTAGTCTTCTGTGCGAACGCTGTTAGTGATATAGCTGCAAATAGGATTACTTAGATATATTAGCTTTGCTAAGCCTACTCAAGCCTGATAAGGCTTAGTATGGTGTTTTTACTGGCAATCATAGTTCATGCTGGAACGTAGAATTCTAGTGTGACGTCATATATAGGTATATATATATATATATATATATATATATATATATATATATATATATATATATATATATATATATATATATTTATGTATTTATGACCACGTTCTACGTGACGCTGTTCGTAACGCAGGACGCTCGCTATGGTTGAGGGTGGCGCTGGTGAACACTGTCAAGGTTCGTATACAAACAACATTAATACCCAAGAAAGTAACAGGCGGGACAGCGGCCGATGTAGCTCAGTTGGAAGAGCACCGGACGCGATATTCGGAGGTTGTGGGTGTCCCACCATCGGCAAGTTGTTTTTCCTTCTACTTTGTGTTTATCTTTCCCCTAAACAGAATACATTACTAATTTATGTGATTATTGAAGTAAATATTTAAAATGACACAAAGTACAATCCCCAATGCTCTCCTTGGCCTCGCCGACTGTTAGCGTCTTTCATTCGTGTATATATATATATATATATATATATATATATATATATATATATATATATATATATATATATATATATATATATATCACACTCCTCACGACTCCGCGCCTTCGCGTTACGCCATGAATACTCATTTAGACCTTCTTGAGTGAAAACGGTGGCCGATAAGGGGGGTAACTTGGGCGTATCACATTACCCTTGTGTAACCTGTCGACGCTATTGGCATAAAAGCCTTTAAGCGGCGTCTGCTGCAATTTTCGTGAGTTGTGTCCGTGTATTTGAAGCTCAAATGCAATCTTCGTCACCGAGAGGCCCACGCGAGCCGCCTCCGAATCATGATCGGTGTTGCAGAGCGCTATAAGTATCCTCCTATCGCGCGCCGCAGCTCTTGCTAGGTACTAGTAGATGGCTCCTGTTAGTGAAACTCTAGAGTACACAAATCTTAAAAACACACATTCTACTGTAGGCCTACTCAAGCATTACAAAAGTCTGCGTGCTTTGTTATCGCTACAACGTTTACGCGATGAAATATTTTGCTAAATATATCGCGATAAAATAGTGTCCTCGCTCATGCGTACCTTTCAATTTTTCAGCAACATTTTAAATTTCTTCAAGAGTAAATTATGCACTCAATATTTATTCGATTGCTCTATGCAGGTGGGCTCAATGACTGCTAACATAAAGGAGGGAAATGTGTAGACGAAGAGCGGTGCTTTACTAGCAAAAATGTGCGTTGGACGTGTCCCAAAGGAAAGGTGTGCTGCGTCGCGCTGTTTTAGCATATCTTCGTCCCAACAAGATTTTTTGGCTCAAGAAAGAAGTTATTTTGATGGTGCTCCAACCTCTGTAAGAAAGCAGATAAAGCAATTAAAATACATCAGATTTACACACGCATACACGCACAAGCATATATATATATATATATATATATATATATATATATATATATATATATATATATATATATATATATATATATATATACTTAGTTACCACAAGCTGCAAGATTACTTACAGTCTCGACGTGAACCCCAATAAAACGGGGAAAATCTATTCCATTGAACTGGAACGAGTGCCTCAGCATTTGACCACAGTTTCCACCAAATACTAACGTCGCGCTGTTTTAGCATACCTTCGTCCCAACAAGATTTTTTGGCTCAAGAAAGAAGTTATTTTGATGGTGCTCCAACCTCTGTAAGAAAGCAGATAAAGCAATTAAAATACATCAGATTTACACACGCATACACACACAAACATATATACATATATATATATATATATATATATATATATATATATATATATATATATATATATATATATATATATATATATATATATATATATATATACTTAGTTACCACAAGCTGCAAGATTACTTACAGTCTCGACGTGAACCCCAATAAAACGTGGAAAATCTATTCCATTGAATTAGAACGAGTGCCTCAGCATTTGACCACAGTTTCCACCAAATACTAACGTCGCGCTGTTTTAGCATACCTTCGTCCCAACAAGATTTTTTGGCTCAAGAAAGAAGTTATTTTGATGGTGCTCCAACCTCTGTAAGAAAGCAGATAAAGCAATTAAAATACATCAGATTTACACACGCATACACACACAAATATATATAATATATATATATATATATATACTTATTTACCACAAGCTGCAAGATTACTTACAGTCTCGACGTGAACCCCAATAAGACGTGGAAAATCTATTCAATTGAATTAGAACGAGTGCCTCAGCATTTGACCACAGTTTCCACCAAATACTAACCATATCAGCTGCCATGCTTCCGAAACACATACCGGCAGTTCTTTATCTTCAAGCAATAGTAGATACCCATTTGACAAGGTCTATAACGAATTCGAAAAAAAAAAATCACAGCGAGGTATTACGGGAGTGGCGAAAACTTCATTTGGTCACCTGCGGTTTAAAATACCTCATGTTTTGCATTGTAACCATCCTATTATACACACCAACGCATTGATGCCGACGAAATATAACGCGAAACTTCATCAACGCATTTTATTATCCCCACCTCATTCAGGTTTTACGTTCTAACCGAACAATTCCCAATTTTAACAATACATAGACGACGCAGCACAGATGCAAAGATGCAAAAGTCACCTTAGGAGCTACCCCATATATGATCAACAGGGTACAAATTGGTGAAAGTTCTTACTGTAGGGGGAGGAGGAGGAGGAAGATGAGGAGGGAGGACAGGACCCTGCACTGGGGGAAGGGGATGAGTGGATATAAAAGTTGTGTGAGAGAGATAGTTGAAGTTAGTACAGGCACATAACAGACACTCCACATCACATCACATCACAGTCATATCATAGCCTTTCGATTACGCCTGTGCTTTTCATAAAGTGGAACAGTCACTGGGAGGCCTTCACCGCAGACAATCGCCGTGGCCAGGGACCTAAAATCTTAATTTCATTCAATAGGCGTCCATCTAGATGCTCCAGCGTACGGCAAAGACACTGCCTATCCTCACTGTATATCAAGCACTGACAAAGAATGTGGCCTATAGACTCGTCGCATCCACAGTTTGTACATGCACGGCTGTTTCCCATGCCTATCATAAAAGAATGCGAGTTTGTGAATGCTACACCAATCCACAGGCGGCACAGCAAAGGTTCTCCGCACCGGGGTAGGCCACGTGGAAGGCAGAGCTTCAGGTCAGGGTCCAGGGATTTTAAGTGGCAGTTCGCAAACTGGCCAGAATTGCACAAGATGAGTGTGTGTTCCCGCGCAAGTGCGCGACGCCTGCCCGCTGTGTCTGCCCTGGAAAAGGGAATCAACACACAATCGCCGTTTTTGTGGGCTGTTCTTGCGACCTCGTCCTCCCGAAGATTGGCCGCTATGCCGCTGTGTCCTGGAAGCCATTGGAAGATGATGTCAAGTCCTACAATAATTGCACAGTGATAAATTTGTCGTGTTTCCGCTAACGAGTTGTTCATGGGCTCCACGGCGAAGAGTCGCTTTTAAGCTTGCAGGGCTGCTTTTGAATCTGTGAAAATAGACCACCGTTGGAGGCTCTGCTGACTGATATGCCTAATTATGACACGAACATGCGGGTGTAAACTGGGACGGCAATATAGCGCGATGCGCATCAACGGTCTCTGTAAACGATATACGTGGCCTGGTAATAGGAAGCCTGGCCAAATGATGACAGGGAACCCGAGAGATGTGTCGGAAATGTGCCCTCAGGACGTAAACAGTTAGGTATGTAGATATGGTATGCTCCTGTGCAAATAAAATGGTAGCAGCCGTAGAGGCATGTTTCGGCAATCCCAGGCAGGTTCTCAGAGCTTGAGCTTGACCGTTCTGTAGAATTTCTAAGTTGGTTTTCATGATATTTCCAAGTGCAGGTGAGCTGCACCGAAGAAATCCCATACATAATGCACGGTATAGTTGAAGCATCGACCTCATGGACGCTCCCCATGACTTTCCCCCGATAAAAGCAAGTAAATGAGTTATTGCTATCAGCCTCTTTTTCATGAATGAAATATGGGGAGTCCACGAAAGATTTCGGTCGATGATAACTCCCAGAAAGCGATGGCGGCTTTTGTAGGGCATTGTTTTACCATTAATGCGTACGGTGTAAGTTAACATGTTCTTGCGTGTAAATGCAACTAGCGAACACGTTTTAGTTGATATCTGTAGACCTTGCAGGTATAGGTAGGCCGCAACTATACTTGCCGTGTTTTGAAGCCTCGCTCTCACCTGTGGGCGTGTAACTTCTGATAGAGGTGTCGTCTGCATATATTGAAAGTGACGCCGATTGGGGTATTAAGTCGACAAGCCTGAAAAGAGTAAGATTGAAAAGCGTTGGGCTTAGTACTCCACCCTGTGGGACTCCTAAGGAAGTGAAATGAGAAGATTTGAATGGGTAGAGCTGTTTAGGGGATGTTCGGAGACCACGAACGACATTCCAGATGCGCGATAAAGGCTTGCGGGGATCAAGCGTTTCGCAAAATGACCGACAACGTTTTGCCTGGAGGACTTGAATTCGAAGCTGAATTTTCTTTTGCAGGCGCCGCGCATCTCTGAGGTCGTGGCACGACTTCGTGCGTCGGTATCTACGCTCTGCCCTCCGTCGCAATGCTCGCAGGCGCTGTAATTCTGTATCAAACTCTGTGTAGGTAGACACTGGGGTGAAGAAAGACGTCGCGTTTATCATGGCCTCCTTAATTTTCTCTTCAATACTTGCAGAGAGGCCTGCTGTGCATGCATCTTCCATAAGTGCTTGAAATGCTGACCAATCGATGTCGCGGATTCGTGGGACAGACATGGATGTGGGAAGGCCATTAATGATCACATATGTAGGAATGTGGTCACTTCCGTGCGTTTCTATATTTGCAGATCATTGGACGTTTTTGGTAAGGTATAGAGACACGAAAGCTAAATCAATACAGCTGCTGTAAGTTTCCCCTCGAATAAATTTCGGTGTTCCGTCATTAAGACACTGCAGGTCATGCTCAGAGGTGAAGGACACAAGCGTTCATCCCTTGAGGTTCATTAGAACACTACCCCGCATCATGTGGTGAGCGTTGATGATGTCGAGCGTTGAAGTCTCGTATGATGATCCAAGGGCCAGGTGCAATCGCCATCAAGTCGCTCAATCGTGTGGCTTCAAAATGACTTGATGGCGACATATACGCGCGCACAAGTGTAAACGTGAGATTGCGCTTCTTCACTGTCAGGCAAACGTACTGGTTGTCGTGGCTGGGAGTAACCGGATGGAATACATATATGAGTTCTCGCCAAATATAAATGATGACCTTGCTGTTTCCCTGGTGCGTTAGAGATACAAATGCCTCGTAGCCCGACAGTCGTAAGATCTTTGGTACATTCGGCTCACAAATAACAAGGATAGGGATGCGATTTACATGAATATATTGTTACGTGGTGGCATGACAAGCGATGAAACACGGCGACACAACAGAAACAGAACGACGTGATGAAATGATGATGAAATATGCTTTAATGGCCAGCGGGCCTGGCGCTAGCGCTCCTCCCCGCGCCACTGCCCACTTCGTCATCTTCGTAGCACTACCCGTGGCCACCGAGCGATCGTCCCGATCGATTCCTAGAAATCCATTGCATGAAGTGACGATGAACACAGACACAGGATTAGGACATGAAACACTGGGCATCACAATGAATGTGAAGATGGGATGAATGCTTGCCCGGGAGAATCAGGTTCAATCTTCACCGCTTGCCGAAGGCCAAGGGTCATGAACATGCCGAACGACTTGGGCGAGGTTGCTGTCTTTGTTCGAGTGGTCGTGAGGTCGCTTAGTCGTAGGGCCGGTCGGGTAGGCTTTGGGCTCTTCCTTGTCGTCATGTGTCGTGGTCAAGGCTGGGTACGGGGCTGGGGAGAGCGGCTGGTCGGGTCTGAGTACAAAGGGCTGGGGTAAAGCTGAGCGGCGACCTCCACGGGCTCTCGGCCGGTGAACCCGGCGTACGGTTGGCTTCGACGGGGCAAGGCGAGGATGGGGATGAACCGCACCTCCAACCAAATGTTACGTGGTGGCATGACAAACGATGAAACACGGCGACACAACAGAAACAGAATGACGTGGTGACATGACGATGAAATATGCTTTAATGGCCAGCGGGCCCGGCGCTAGCGCTCCGCCCCGCGCCACTGCCCGCTTCGTCATCTTTGTAACAATATTGTCGAATATCTGCAATTCGGGACTGAACCCCACGGGCATTCCATTGAAAAATAGAGGCGTATTTGAGTGTTTTTTCAAATTTTAATCGCGGGGGAGCCATTGTGTCTGCTACTGTAGAGCCGCTAGAACTAGTGTTAGTGCATCTAGAACCTGTAGTGCATTCTGTGCTGCTGGCGAGTGCAGACTAGATAGCACAGCGCGGATTGCATTCATGATGGACGTGAGAATCTCAATTACCTGTAGGTCTTGGCCATGTCCCACATCATGACTTTTCTATAGTTCGGCAATAGGTGCAGGACATTCGGTTCGCGGCAAGTTTCCTGGCCCAGCGAACGTGGAAGGTTTTGGTAGCGGTGGCCAGTTAACGTCTGAGGCACGACCTCCAGATTCACCACCCGTCGAGGTCCCTGGATTTACAACTGCAGGCATAGGAGTAGGACAAGATGCAGGTGTATATGATGCCTTGCTATCAAAATTAACTGCTTTCGTTTATGATCTTCGGCGACGCGAACGACGCCGTCGCACCTTAGCAGCGGCCTATCTGTGTGTAGATTGATCACGCACCATTTGCTTCAGCACTGCCCGTTCTGTCTTTAAGCGAGGGCAGTCCTTTGAGGAGGAGTCATGAGGGCCATTGCAGTTGGCGCACTTCAGAACAATCGCGCGGCAAATAGCGCCGCTATGCGATTAAGAGAGTATCTAGGACACACGATGGAATTTTTGCATACCGAACATACGTTCCCGATTTTCATACACTTTCTGCATTGAAGTGGCTTGGGCACGAAAAGCCGGACCGGGTGTCGGAAATGTGCAACCTTCACATTTGATGGTATGCAGTCTCCCTTGAAAGTGAGCTTGATGCATTTCGATCTCCCGAGGCACTGCACTTGCAGTATGGAGATGCTATTTGATGTTGGTTTGATTAAGACAGGTAGATCGATGTCAGCGATGGCCTCGTCAACATTGTAGATGACGCCGACCATAGTGCCACTGTGCTGAAGAATATGGGAGCGCGCACTGATGTCGCCGAGTTTGTTTATAGCGGTCAATCTCTCCAATGCGCTCCGCTCCGCTCCATGACATGAATGACAATTATGTTTTTGTAAGGATTCCCTCTAACGTCTTTTATCTTTCCAGGGACGAGACTTTTCAAGACGTGACGTGCCTCTTGAGTTGATTTCGATTGTTTTTTGCCGTCTCTGACACAAACAAGACAGTGTGTGTCGGAAGGCCTCGCGTAGTGATGTCCGTGGACGTGCTTGATGAGGACGAACCTTGTCGTCGCTGTAGTCTTCGCGTTGCTTTCTTGCTAAGCCCCGGCACGAACCCATCGTCGTCGGCCAAGGAGTCATCATTAGCAGGCGAGTACAGCATGGTGGCCTGGCTGCGGTCGTCATTCGAGTTGTAGAGGCGCTTCCTCTGGGCGACCGCTGCCGACGCACCGGGTTCCACAGGAGGCCCATGAGTGTCCACTTGCATCGCCATGCGAAAAAGGGAGCGGCACCTCCCGGTTATGTCACAAATTTCAAAAAGCAACAGAGAAGGAAACGTAGTGTTCTGGTAAAGAACAACTTCTTTCTCCTATATATTTATATATATATATATATATATATATATATATATATATATATATATATATATACATATATACATATAATATATATATATATATATATATATATATATATATATATATATATATATATATATATATATATAATCTTTCTCCTATAATATCGACTGCAAAGCAGTCGATATTATAGTGAGATACGATTATCAACTTAGCAGTAAAATAAAAGAGAAATATTTGAATGCAGCTAGTTTGAATGTGTTGTATACAAAGCTGCTGCTCTCCCAGCCGCTGGCAATGAGTAAGCAACAAAATGTACTCCTACAGTTTTTTCCATCTCAACAACGCACGAAAGGCACGGAGCAGTTTTCTGAGCATTATTTCTACCATGAGGTTTCCGGGCCAATGTCCGAAAAAAATTAAAGAGCACTGAAGAATATGCTTTTGGAGTAATGCGAATGTACGGATGCTGCTGTTGGTTGCTTCTGGTTGCTTTAAGTTGCTTAATTCTCTTCTTGGTTGCCCATTTTAGTCTTTGGTACTTTCAAATTGCGCGCCACTGTCTTCCTACACGTTTTTCTCGGCTCTACTCCCGGTTGCGTGACGTCCCATTCTTGACGTCACAACCACTACTGCACCACTTTCTCTCTTTCCGCTTTCACTCTCACCTTCCTCCCTTCCCCTACGGCTCGGTTCAGGTGTCCACAGAATAAGTGTGGCAGATACGGCACCTTTCCTTTTCTGTGAACCAGTTATTCTAATTAATTATCTAAATAACTTATTGGCCTAGTTATTTCTTCGAACACGAACACAAAATTACGTCACCCTCTATTGATTTACACCCCTCACTAACCTCTACCACTTCTCAATTACATCTTCTACGGACACGATTTTGCGGACACGGCCTGCGGACACGGCCTGCGGACATGGTCTGCGGACATTATCTGCGGTCACGCCCTGCGAAACGATCTGCGGACACGGCCTGTGGACGAGGTATGCTGACAGAAATCTGTGAACATAGCCAAGTAATGCTTTCGCATTAAAAACTAGGCATCCAGCACCAGTAACATGACGGGCGAACCTGCCGACCGAGTTTATCCACTTGATCAACTGCGGCCGCAATATGGTATTAATGGTGAAAAGGTCGGTCACACTTCAGTACAAAATTGATAAAATAATATTTGATTGTAGCAAATAACCATGCAATGCAGTTCAAAGGCGGTTTCGTGCTTTGTCAGCCCTTTATAGTTTCTTAGAATAGTTATTAGTGTGACTGCATAATGATTTAAGAATTTTTGACCTGTGACAAATTTTGAGGAAAATACGCTGATCTGGACAGCAATGCATGCTGCCGTTCGCAGCAACCAGGCAGCTAACGTACAAGCTCGCTGTTTATACCACCGGGCTAGTGTACCCAGTCGGCAACGAATTGATGAACGCATGGGAACAAATGAGGAAATTATACATTACAGAGTTTAACGCAGTCTAGTGCCCCAGCGAGACCCGCCATTAAGTAATACGGAGGCAGTCGCGTGGAAACGAGTCCAAGCATACATGTACCCATACTGTATCTCCGGTCAGCCATAAGGTCGTGGAGTTAAGATCAGACGAATATACACACTGCAGGTTGAGAGGATCCCTCGATTACTTAATCTTGGTAGTGCCCACCTTCTCCGGGCAGGGCGCTAAATATTTTGTTTATTTATGTACATACTGCACACCATTCGTGAAGTCCAAGCAGGAAGGGCAACAGCAGTGAACAATATAGTAATGTCAATGACATACAGCATAAGCAGACATGAAATGTCAACTCAATATTAAAAGTGTGAACGCAATACAGTGATTTCAAACCTGGGAAGAAAAAAATACAGGTTACACACTTTTAGGACTGCGATGGTTTGGTTAGTGAGTTCCAGTCTACGATGGTGCGATGAAAAAGCTTGCGAAGAAAAACTTCAACAAATTGGCTTTTGAGAAAGAAGATGTTGCTAGAGGTTTGCGATAGTGTCGTCTATTTCTTGCTGGCGTCGGGGAACGACAAAGCGAAGTGTCAAGTCTACGCTTCTTGTTCAGAAGTGGGGAAAGATAATCTAAACGATTTGCCTTTCTAGCTGTATGGGTTCAATACCATGGGCACGCATTAGTTCAGATGGGGAGTCAGTGCGGAGAAACTTTCAATATACTAACTTAACTGCTTTTCTTTTTATTCTTTTGCGCTTTTTGATGTTATACTTAATATAAGGATCCCAAACTATGCGCGCGTGTTCAAGCTTAGGTCTACTAGTGTATTATAGCTTAGGCGCTTAACATGGATTCTAATGTATCCTCGGAGACACTGCTGCGTAGTCCGCGTCCGGAGTTCCGGCTCTGCTTCGTTCTACGGACTGAAAAAGGCGCCGGGACACAAGAACCCCAGCCAGCATCTAAAACAATGCTGAAGTTGCAACTGTCTTTTAGTGGGAAAAACACATCATTTTATACTCTGACCAAATCTGCGCACATGTGCATAGTCAAAACCCTGTGTCAAACCCAGGAATAATTGTAAAGGATAAAACCACTTCAAAACTACACGTGAATGCACTAAACCATTTATAAAAGAAAGAGAGGAGAAACAAGGACGCCTTCGAATACGTTTAATCCCCGGCTGTACATTCGATTCTCAATATGCCAACATGGCGCTCTTTCGCTCCCTCGCGCCCTTCCAATCACAAACGTCGTCTTCCTTCTCTGTGTTCTTACTGAAGATTCCTATAGGATTCTGCAACGCCATTACCCCTTGTGTAGTAGGCTCATTTGCCTAGCTGATAACGTTGCGGAAGGTGCGCTAACACAGCCGTCTGTTTTCATAATTGTATCAAATGCGACACCCAGCTCCTGCACCGGTCATTATACACAAACACCTCTGTATCTACAACGAACAATATGAATTTACTAGAAAATCAATGCTTGGCTAGGTTTGTGGCCTGTTTATCTAAAGAGTTACAAAGTTCCATGAGCCTAACATTGATACGTATTGGCCAGGTTGGCCGATGTACGGGAGGCCACAAGCAAGAGCAGTTTGGTACATTACACTCTTGTGACGCTGAACGCACCGATTAACATGCTTATTGTTACACTCATTTATTTTTCGTCTTTCAGATTTCCTTTGAACTCAGCCCTCCATTTTTCTAGCTTCTTAGGCGCAGAGAATAAAACATCCACTCCGTGCCGAGCCCTAAATACATTCAATCTGTGAGAAAAGGCACGCGCATATCGAATAACCGCCATCTTCTTGTGTTCTTGTGGCTGTTCCTAGCCCCGATCCGATGACTTCAACATTCGGACAATTTCTTTCTCCACGATAAACAGGAAATACTTCAGAGTAGCCCGCTTCCTTGCACCTCTTTACCGGAGTAAAGAAACTAGTACTACATAAACAACTCGTAACTATGCCGGTGTTTTTACAAGCATGGAGTGAAAAGACTTACACTTAGCAAAGGTTTCTCGCTTCTGAGAGAGTACTGCCAACAGATATGATGGACTGGCTAGAACGTCTGCTTCAAATAAAGGAAGTGCAGAACGCCTTCCAGGGGAATTTTACGTTTGAATTTAAGCCCCGATCCATTTCTTGTAAAGACGTCAATAATACCTTTCGTATCTTAAGGTTCCAAGAATCCACCAACCGAAAGGTAACAATCTACATAGCGGAAAACACGTGATACATTTCCAACTAGATTAGCCTCTGTTTTATCACCCTGGCTTAGGAAAATGTTACTCAGGATAGAGGCTATTATTGCCGACTATGCAGACCCAGGATGTCTACATAAAACTTTTACCATCCCATACGGTACAGGTGTTATCGAGGTAAGAAACAGAAATTCAAAAATATACTCAGTCGAGACCTCGCAGTTAATTTGATACAGGCATTCATAATTATCATCTCCAATACATTGTCGCACGTACTGCATCATTTGGCTTTATGGGAGTGAATAATACGTATTAGCTACATCCACACTAAACCGGACGTGGGGAAAATGGTGGTAGTAGTAAAAACTTTAATTTGCAACAGATACAGGATAGGCGTCAACCTATTCGCCTACACGACGGCCTGGAGCCCTTGGACTCGTGTGGCGCGTTCGGCCAATCGGATTACATCTCCCCGAGTCTCATGGTGTGAGGTCAGCAGAAGTCTCCAAAAAGTCTTCCGCGTTTGTCTGTTCATTTATATTTTTTTTATTTCCGGACAAGTTTGAAATCCAATAGGAACCTTGCCACTGCTGCCGAGTTAGATACAGGATAGGGGTCTGCTACTTGTTGTGGAAAAAAATGTTTTGAAAGGTGTAAAGACACAATGAATTACCAAGAGTTGTGATCCGAAAAGCTCTGTCTTAATGGAAGATCAGTCTTCTGAATCTTTGTTGAGAAGAAAATTTCCAGCACAGAGGAATAGCATCGTTAACTTTCTTATTCAGTCCCTCGACGTTTAGCCTTCGGACTAAAGCTATAGTTTTCTGCTTGCAGCTCAATGGGATCCTTCTGTTCTTTACGTCTTTTCGTGAAATGGGTCGGGACTGAAATTCACACATGAAATCCCCCGGAAGGCGTTCTGCATTTCCCTGATTTGAAACCTACGTTTCAGCCGGACCATAGCTGTTGCCAATATTCTCTCCGAAGCAAGACGCCTTTGCTTAACTATTTCTCTCTTCACTCCGTGCTTGTGAAAAACGGCATAGTTACGAGTTATTTAGGTATGGCAGTGAAGCAGTCTAGTGTCTTCCCTCAGGTAAAGCGGTGCAAGGAAGCGGGGTACCCTGACGCATTTCGTGTTTCAAGTGCAGACGAAGTTATCGGACTGGTGAAGTCATCGGAGCGCAATTCAGAACTTTGAATGGCTCCTAAAGAATGCAAGAAAGTGGCGGCTATTCCATACGTGCATGCCTTTTCTCACAGATTGAAAAGAATGGGGGCTAGGCACGGATTGGACGGTTTATTCTCAGCCCCTAACAGACTGGAAGAATTGGGCTTGACACAGGGGTGCAGTGTACCAAAATATTTTTTTATTGTGGCCTCACGTACATCGGCCAAACTGGCCGATGTATCAACGTTAGGCTCATAGAGCATTGTAACTAATTAGATAAACAAGCTCCAAACCTAGCCAAATATTGCGTTTCTTGTAAATACATTCCACTTTTTGTAGACAAATAATTGTTCATTGTGCATAATGACGAGCACCCTAGGGAGCTGGCTAAGACACTCCATATAACAAGGAAAACAGAAGGGCGTGCCCGCACACCTTCCGTAACTTTATCATCCAGGGATAATGAGCTTGCTGAACAATGGATGATGGCTCAGTGTACACGCTTGTGCATTTAAAGTGGTTTTATAATTTATGAGTACGTCTTGGCTTGAAGCATATTTTTGGCGTGGGCAATTTGCGCAGATTTGATTGCGGTATAAACTGATGCGCGTTTTCTCAATAAAAGACAGTTGTAAGTTCAGCGCCGTCGTGTGTCTCCTTATGATGTAATCTTTGCCCTTTAGTTCTCTTACTTAAATATTATTCTTTAATGTTATCGATTCGTTAGAAACGATAAAGTTGAAAATAAATTTTTTAAATGTATTATATCGACTTTGTTATACAGAATATGCATGTTCCATTTTTACTGGGACAACACTGAAATAGTACACCCGACTATGCTGCACGCTACGCTGATAATTCTAAACGCATTTATTTTCTATATGAAATGACCTCTTTACTGCGCCTTATTGACAGAACACTCCCGATACAAAATTTGGGAGCAATGCGAGTGGCGTCGACCGGCCAAACCTGGGGAGGCCGGGAGAAGAAAGACCGCAGAGGTGGCCTCCGCGAATCATTCTATTTATTTATTTCAAGTACCCTCAGGGCCGTTGGCATTAGAGAGGGGAGTGGTTACAGGGAGAAATAGAAATTAAATAAACAAAATGGACCAATTGTCGAAAGGTTACAGATGTGGTTAATCATATAATGTTAGCTAAGGCGTCCTTGAAAAGCTGATGATCTTTGATGGTTGCTGTTGGTGCCGGAAGGTGATTCCACTCTGCTGCAGTGCGAGGTAAAAAGGACTGCAAGAAAGCGTTAGTTCTGCAAAATGGTACACCGACTTTGTAGGCGTGATCTAGTCTTGATGATACGTGATGCGGGGGAGGGATAAGTTCAGTACGTAAGTGCGGATGATGAAACATTTTATGGAACAGACAGATACGAAACATTTTGCGACGTGTAGCTAAGGGTGGCAGATTAAGGCTTGATTTCATTGAAGATATGCTGGCGCTCCTGTTATAGTTAGAAAGAATGAAACGGGCAGCGTTATGTTGGACCATTTCTAGCGAATGAATTAGATTTTCGTGATGAGGGTCCCAGATAGGTGCGGCGTATTCTATCTTTGGACGTACTAACATTTTGTAGAGCAAAAGTTTGAGTGAGGAAGGCGCTCTAGCGAAATTGCGGCGGATGTAACCCAGCATACGATTAGCGTTGTTAATTATGTGTGTGATATGTAAGGACCAAGTAAGAGTGGAAGTGATGTGTACACCAAGGTACTTATATGAGTGTACCGATTCTAACGGAAGATGGTTTAGAAAATAAGTGGGAGTACTGTCGCAATTTCTGGATACGCGAAGGGATTTACATTTATTGATGTTGAGTTCCATTAGCCATATTTTGCACCAAGAAGTTATAGCATTCAGGTCTGATTGAAGGGTGGTTACATCGTCACTGCATGTTATTGCTCGAAAAATGACAGTCGTCAGCAAATAAGTGAATATGTGAGGAAACGGAAGAAGGCAAGTCGTTAATGTAAATTAGAAAAAGAAGAGGGCCAAATGCGGAGCCTTGTGGAACGCCGGAATTAACAGGGCTGAAGTTAGAGTTATGATTATTGGCTGACACGTACTGTGAACGGTTAGTAAGAAAATATTCAATCCAAGTAAGAAGCTTGCGATCTATGTTCATTAGTTGTAGTTTGTAAAGTAACAGTTTATGACACACTTTGTCGAAAGCCTTGGAAAAGTCGAGAAAAATACAGTCTGCCATTAAACGATCATCAAGAATAATATTTAGTTTATGTGTGAAGGAAGCGAGCTGAGTTTCGCAGGAGTAAGATTTTCGAAAGCCATGCTGCGAGCTGGAGAAGAGTGAGTTAGATTCGAGAAAATTTGCAAGACATGAATGTAGGATGTGTTCTAATATTTTGCACGGGATACTGGTGAGTGAGATAGGTCGGTAATTGAGAGGAGACTGCTTGTTTCCCGATTTGTAGAGTGGAATCACCTTACCGACTTTCCAGTCAAGGGGCAGCCGTCCTGTATCAAGTGATCGTTGAAAAATTTTTGCTAGCACAATGGATGAATAAACAGTGCTGCGCAAAAATTTCACAGTAATCAGGTCACAACCAGGAGTAGAGGAAAGACGCAATGAATTAATCACAGCTTCAACGCCACATGGGTTTATTGTGATTGGAAACATATTGTGGTAGTCGTAACAAGGTACAGCGGGTAACGAGACATTACGGGTTGCAGAAAAGTTTCGGGTGAATGTTTTATTAAGAATGGATGCGGTTTGTTTACAAGGTATAACACTTCCAAAGCTGTCAACGAGGGTTATAGTGTCGTTATCTTTTTGGTTAATGACGTGCCAGAATTTCTTAGTATCATTAATTAACATGGAAGGCAGCATGTGGCATAGATATTTATTCCTGGCGTTCTTTAGCGCCAACACGTATTCGCTGGAGGCTAATTTATAGGCATTCCAACGAGCTTCACTCGATGAAAGCTTGGCTGACCTGTACAATCGCTTCTTTTTATTTGATAGTCGTCTTATGTGATTATTGTACCAAGGTGCGTCCGGTCTTTGGGTTAAAGTGCGAATGGGAATGTACTTGTCGGTTAGGTAAGCAACCTTTTGAATGAACATCATCCAGTTAGCTTCCACGGTACGTAGGTCAAAACCCTTGAGAAAGATATCAAGAAATGAACATAACTCGCTATTAATCGTGTCAAAGTCTGCGTTTTTGTAATTACGGATACTTACTGTTCTTTTGACATGTTTGGGTTGTGCGAAATGTAATTGAAAAAAATTAAAGAGTGGTCACTCACTCCTGGCACGTGTGTGATGTTAGAAACTAAGTCGGGCTGTGAAGTAAGGACGAGGTCGAGTGTATTTGCGACAGAGTAAGTGGTTCTCATTGGATTAGTGACCAACTGTTCGAGAGAAAAAACCGCGCACATTTCTAAAAACTCTTTTGCTAGTGTGGAAGGTGGTTGCATTGTAGAGACGGGGTTGGACCAGGTTATGTTTGGCATATTGAAGTCTCCGAGCAGAAGTAATGGACAGTTCGGGTAGCGAGACAAAACGATGTTGATTACATCATGCAATTCGTTAACGAAGTTCTGTATGTAGGTTGGAGGCCGATAACAGACCCCGATAATAACTTTCTTATGATTGAACGTGACGCATGCCCAAGCAGTTTTTAAAGAGGTGTTAATATGGATGCACTGCGAAGTGAAACGTTTCGTGATGGCAAGTAAAACACCTCCTCCTTGTCTCCCAACGAGATCGCAGCGATAGATAAAGAAAGCATTTGCGAGAAGAAAAAGCTCGTTGTCTCGAATCTCGGAACGCAACCAAGTTTCCGTTAAAACTAATATATCAGCGTTACACGCTTCGATGGCGGAGTTAAGACAGTCACGTTTGTTATAATACTGCGGATGTTAGTAAAAAGAGCGGATATCTGAGAAGACGAACGTCCACATCCCCTCGCGCGTTCCTACGAACTGCCCTGCGGCGAGCTGACAGAATCACCATCGACTGAGGCGGGTTTATGCACGTGCTCTTTAGCAGAGTTAGTGGGATGAATATCAACTGAGGGTGGTTGCTGCGTGTGCTCTTTAACGGTGTTAGATTCGCGATCATACACGTACTATTTCTTATTCATTAGTAGCTTGTTGTATCGCCGCTGAAACGCACCACCGCCAGCTTCCCTTTTGGCATACTCTTAATTTCTTCCGAGCGTGACGTGTAGCGGGTGAATAATCTTCATTGACCGTGATATCGTTCTCTTTAAGCTGCCTGCGGGCAGAAAGAACAATTTTTTTACTTTGAAGCTCGAGAATTTAACAATTATTGGTCGCTGTTTGCCTGGCGAGTACTGCCCTAGGCGATGAGCGCTTTCGAAAGCTGTATCTGAAAGAGTGTCAAGCACATCAGCCAGAACTGTTTTTATTTTTTCTTCTGACTCTGCCCACGATACCCGACAGTCATCTATTCCATAAAAGATAAGGTTGTATAACGTCTTGATTGATCTTCAAGATCGGTCAGCCGTGATTGCAAAGAGGCCGAATTAGTAGTTAGTGATTTTACTGAGCTTTCGACGGTAGCCAAGACCTCATCGATTTGGTTGAGGGAGTTGATTTTATCTTCCCGGTCATCCAGCCTTTTTTCGATAGCGCCCACTTTTGTTTCAATGCTCTTCTGACTGGCTTTGATAGCTTTTATGTCGGCGACCATGTCGGTGACCATGTCGGTCTGGCTCTTTGCTGCTTGTACGGATCGAGCCTGAAGATCTTTTAGAATATGAAATATGACTTTCATCTGCTCAGATGGATCATCAGGCAAAGACGGTAGTTCAGCCAAGGACTGGGAGCGGATCGGGGGACCAGGGTTCAACTCAATGTCACCCGAACACAATAGTTAAAAAGTCATTTAAAAACAATCAACAGCGATATCACACAGCACTCGTGGGCGCGGGAACAAAAATAGGAAACGGTCGTCGCTCCTTCGGGCGTACATAGAAAAAACATTACACACCTGTAATGCGTAACAGCGCGGAGCGTGAGACATAGTGTCGATGATGGCCCCGCGCCCACTGAAGGAACTGTCACGGAGGATGCTTCTTATATCTTCGGTGCTAGTTGACGTCACAGTAAATTTGAGGGATGCGCAGAAGATGGGAATCACGAACGGGTCGGTGCAGTTGACGGGGTGCAGAAGATAACGATGCGGCATAGGTGGCGTCCGGCTTGACGGGCAATCAGGCACATCGAGAGGAAAAGTTGCGTTGGACAGCAGGAAGAACGGCAGGAACACCTAAACGGGAAGGAAAGGATGACGCTGGGCCGCAACAACGACGACAGACGAGGTAACTCCGGATGTCTCGGTGCTCTTAGGGATGCCTTAGCACGCCGATGCGCCTGCAGATCGTTCCTCACGTGGCTAGCAACTCTGTCGCCATGAGAAAATGTTTCGTCTTCTATAGAGTTGGTCGTTTAATCCGAACATATAATTTTGATAGACTCACGGCGTTGTTTTGCAGTACAGAGTCTGTGCGCGACAACCATGGCTCGAGGTTCAGCGCTGAACTTGAAATTAAGGCTAGCTTAAAAAAAAAGCCTCAGACAAAAAATGTTGATCATATTCCCAATGAAGATAGGTAGGCATCCAGCGACATTTTTGTCTTTACTAGGAACGCCCCTGCATCAATTTTAAGCCCGAAAACGGGCACAACACAGTTCTGAGATGATTTTTTCTTCGATATATTTTATTGTATTTAGGGTTAACCCACGCATTGAGACATGATTCTAATTATATAATGCAGTGCAGAAAAGTGTGATTTTTTTCCTGGCCAATGTCGCTAAAGAGTACAAAACGTGCCAAAACAGTGTTTTTCAACTAAAATAATGAAATTTACATACATCTTTCTAATGTAAATTTGTATATTGTAAAGGTGTTCAAGTGCAAAAGTCTCATAATTTTTTCTGCAAATCTTATTTGGGTCTACTTTTGCAGACCTCAGACAAATACGAGGGGCTATCACACGTCTAAGAAACTTCTTTAGCAAAGTTACTAAGGGCAATTACATTAGACAGTTAAAAGATCCTCTATTCCATCATCATGCTCATAAGAGTTAAATGCCAGCGAGAACGCTCGTACATTTCACATGGAGTTGCCCAAATATGAATGTCATTATGTGAAGTATCATAAAGGCTTTGAAGTGTACGGAGGCACAGACCACAGTGGAGATAACATAATTCAGATTTTAAAAGGCAGACGCCAAGCAAAAGATCTGTGTAATGATATTGGCTATTCTACCGTGGTTCACATTTGATTAAGGAAAAGCATCAGAGCGACAACATGACCCATGTAACAAAATTACATAGCGTCAGGTAAAGGGGCATGTCTTCACGGTCTTGAAAAGAGTGCTGCAAACGTTCTAGAGAGAGGGCAGATGTCCCGATCCTAGTCTGCGTTGGGGACAAATAGCGCTGGGAGCCAAAGGCGGTATGATCTTCGAAGCAGCTGCTGACGCGACTTTCCTCAGCGCACATCAGATTAATGATATTTTTACGGAGGGTAGTCCAGCTTGAGGTTGCAGAGAGCGGAGACGGGAGAGAAGGATTTCACACAACAAGCCATTCCTGCAGGCACCAGTCGACACTGCTCGGAGGTCGTCTTCGTACTCGCCAAAACTCCCGAGATTCTTCTTTTTCCTTCTTATGCGCATATCAGTGCATGCGTCGCCTAACGTAACACTACCGCGCCGGCTGAAAAGCACCTTCCCGGTGCGTACTAGCGTCCAAACCAGGGTGCGTGTAGTACGGCTTTAGGTGTGCAACATGGACCCTCTCGGTGCGTGGTATAGAGGTATGGCGTGTGGGATGCAACGGCGCAATTTCGTATGTCACTGGAGTCACTTGTCGTAAAATACGCTAGGGTCCTTTATAACGGGGAAAAACTTTTTCCGAGAGGTCAACGCGGATAACTGGTGTCCAAAGCAGCACAAGAGACCCGCAAGAATACTGGTGTTGCGATGACAGGAATGTTAACAACGTTTCCGGGAGTGCTGGGAGGCTGCGAGTCTGTTGCGAGCAACAATGCGGGCAGCATCAGCTAGGGCTATGGCGTCACGAGCATATGAGCTTTCAGTGGCGACAGAAGGAAGCAGGCTGACAAAATGAGGCACCGGTTCACGGCCGTTTAGAAGATAGAATGGAGAGCAGCCGGTAGTGTCGTGACGCAACGAATTGTATGCAAATGCCACAAACGGCAGCGCTATGTCGCAATCGCGGTGGTCATCAGAAACGTACTTAGACAACATGTCAGTCAGTGCCCGGTTAAGGCTCTCGGTAAGCCCGTTCGTCTGTAGATGGTAGGCAGTCGTGAAAGAAGGACGAACGTTGTACAACCGTAGGATCTCTTCGAATATACGCGCAAGAAAGCAACGGCCACGGTCAGTGAGCAGTTGGCGGGGAGCTCCATGGACGAGTATAACGTCGATGAACAGGAAAGCAGCGACATCAGTTGCACAACTGGTTGGTATTGCTCGTCTGACCGCGTAGCGTGTAGTGTAATCAGTGGCCACCACAATCTATTTGTTCCCCGATGCGGACACTGGAAAATGCCCTAAAAGATCCAGACCCACTCGAGAAAATGGGTCTATGGGGATGTCGGTCGGTTGAAAAAGTCCAGCTGGTAAAACTGATGGCTTTTTCCGGCGTTGACAGCCGTCACAAGCAGCCACGTAGTGGCGGACTGCGCGGTATAGGCCTGGCCAAAAGAACCAACGGCGCACACCGTCATATGTGCGAGAAACGCCTAAATGACCCGCTGTGGAAACGTCGTGAAGCTGTACAAGGACGGCTGTGCGTAGGTGCTGAGGGACTACTAGTAGAAGCTCGGGGTCATCAGGTCGCAAATTGTGCCGGCAAAAGGTGCAGTCGTGGAGCACAAACAAACGAAGAGATGAGTCATGGAGATCGGCTCTGAGGCGACTGATAATTTCGCGAAGCTGAGGGTCCTGGCGTTGCTCACGGCGAATGTTGGAAAAGTCAGAAATAGACAGCACGCAGGCGCCATTGTCACATTCAGGTTAGGTTAGTTTGGCGGGTCGGCTGGATTACGAGACAGGTAATCGGTGTCTCGATGCAACTGGCCAAACTTATAGACCACTGAAAAATTGCGCTCTTGAACTACCCAGCACCTCCACCAAGGTGTAAAGGGGGTAGTTCAGCTTGAGGTTGCAGAGAGTGGAGATGGGAGCAAAGGCTTTCAAACAACAGGCCTTTCCTACAGGCGCCAGCCGACACTGCTCGAATGCCGTAGTCGTCTTCGCCAAAACTCCCGAGATTCTTAATTTTTCCTTCTTATGCCCATATCAATACATGCACTGCATAACGTAACAATACGTTCTGCTTGAACTCACATGAAAGCACAGTTCGCAAATTATTGAGCATAACTGGCGTTAAAAGAAACATTTATTCCAGAAACGTCATCTACGACTAGAGTGATACTCCCTGTATACTAAACAGTTGTGGAAGATCAGATACCAGAGAAGTGGAGGCCTGTAGTGCCTAGGAAAGAAGACACATTATTCACATGCCGGGAATAAACTAGTTGGGTGTGGCTCTGAAAAGAAAGTCATTGAACAAACTGTGTTCCGCTTGTTGCCCGTAGGCGAATTCATGACGCTACGTCGAAAGGTTCTGAAATCATCATCATCATCAGCCTGATTATATTCACTGCAGGGCGAAGCCATCTCCCATATTTCTCCACTTAGCGCGGTTCTGTGCTAGCTGCATCCACTTGACCCCTGCGAACTTCTTAATTTCATCCGCCCACCTAACTTTCTGCCGCCCCCTGCTACGCTTTCCTTCCCTTGGAATCCAGTTTGTTACCCTCAGCGACAATCGGTTATCTTTTCTTCGCACTACATTTACTGCCCATGTCCATTTCTTCTTAATTTCTACTAGAATGTCGGTAACTTGAGTTATTTCTCTGACACACTCTACACGCTTTCTATCTCTTAATGTTCAGTTCAGTTCAGTCGTTCAGTCATGTCCGACTCTTCGTGACCCTATTGACCATGTCACGCCACGTTTTCCGGTCTCTCACTATCTTCCTAACATCACATAACTTCATCTGCAGTGCCTCGAGGATGCCATCTAACCATCGCGTTCGCTGCCTACCCCTTCTCCGACAACCCTCAATATTTCCCAACATCAAATCTTTCTCCAGCGACTCCTCTCTTCTCATCAGATGACCAAAGTAGCTGAGCTTTAACTTTAGAATTTGACCCTCCAATGAGCAGTCAGGGTTTATGGTCGACAGTATCGACTGATTTGATCTTCTGGCAGTCCAAGGAACTCTCAAGAGTCTTCGCCAGCACCACAATTCAAACGCGTCAATTCTTTGGCGGTCAGCCTTTTTCACAGTCCAACTCTCGCATCCATACATCACAACTGGAAAGACCATAGCACGAGTTATACGGATCTTGGTTGACAGAATAATGTCTCTTCTCTTTACTAGGCGGTCAAGGCTAACCATTGCTCTCTTTCCCAGAAGCAGGCGTCTCCTAATTTCATGGCTGCAGTCTCCTTCCGAGGTAATCTTGGCGCCCAAGAAAAGAAAATCTGTCACAGCTTCCACTTCTTGTTCCTTGATGCTCCAGGACTTGATAGGGCAAGACGCCAAGATCTTTGTCTTTTTAATGTTCAGTTTAAGCCCAAACTTCTCACTCTCTTCTTGTACGCGCATCAGAAGTCTCTTGAGTTCCGCTTCACTTTCTGCCATTAAAGTGGTATCATCCGCATATCTAAGGTTGTTGATACATTTTCCAGCAATCTTCACTCCAGCTGAAGACTCGTCCAGACCGGCTTTCCTCATGATGCACTCTGCATATAGGTTAAATAGGCAGCGCGACAGTATGCAGCCTTGCCTCACTCCTTTCTCAATCGGAAACCAATCAGTAAGACCATGCCCAGTTCTGACTGTGGCCTCTTGCCCTTCATACAGGTTCCTGAGGAGACAGATGAGGTGAATTGGAACTCCCATCTCTTGGAGAGCTTGCCACAATCTGCTGTGATCTACGCAGTCAAACGCTTTCGCATAATCAATAAAGCAGAAGTAGATGGGTTTCTGGAACTCTCTTGCTTTTTCCATGATCCAGCCAAAGGTTGGCAACTTGGTCTCTAGTTCCTCTGCCCTTGCGAAACCCAGCTTGCACGTCCGGAAGCTCCCGATCCACATACCGCTGCAGCCTACCTTGGAGGATTTTCAACATCACCTTGCTAGCATGCGAAATAAGCACGATCGTGCGGTAGTTGGAACAATCTTTGGCACTGCCTTTCTTTGGAATGGGGATGTAAACGGAACTCCTCCAATCCTGTGGCCACTGCAGGGTTGTCCAAATCTTCTGACATAATGTATGCCGAATGTTAACAGCGTCATGGTTGAGGTTTTGAAGCAACTCAGCTGGAATGCCATCAATTCCGCTAGCTTTGTTCTTAGGAAGGCTGGCTAAGGCCCATTCAACTTCACTCTTCAGGATGCCTGGCTCGAGATCAGTGATCACAACCGTCTTATGTTGGGTTTGCACATTCGGGTCCTTCTTGTACAGTTCTGTGTATTCCTGCCACCTCTTCTTTATCTCTGCGCCTTCAGGGAGGTCATTGCCTTGTTTGTCCTTTATTACGCCCAGCTTAGCACAGAAGCTTCCTTTGATATATTTGATTGTCTTATACAGAGCTCTTGTGTTCCTTAATTGGCTGTTGTCCTCAACTGCTTGACACTGTATGCTCAGGAAGGCATTCTTATCTCTCCTTGCTATTTTCTGAAAATCCGCCTTGAGAACCTTGTATCTTTCTCTTTCCCCTATAACTTTTGCCATCCTCCTTTCCTCAGCTATTTGCAAAGCCTCTTCAGATAACCAGATTGCTTTCTCGCACTTCTTTTGCTTTGGAACTACCTTAGTAGCAACTTCTTGTATTATATCGCGAACATCAGTCCACATCTCTCCGGGCTCTTTGTCTTCTAGGTCTAATTCTTGAAATCGATTCCTCACTTCCACAGCATATTCGAATGGAACTTGATCCAGATTATACCTGAAAGGCCTTCTAGTTTTCTGCGTTTTCCTCAATCGAAGCTTAATCTTGGCAACAAGAAGCTGATGATCGGTGCCACAATCGGCCCCAGGCCTTGTTTTTACTGCTTGTATAGCGCTTCTCCATCTCTGCCGGCAAATAATATAATCGATCTGATTCCTGTACAGACCGTCCGGTGAAGTCCATGTGTACAGGCGCCTCTTGTGCTGTTGAAAATGAGTATTCGCTATGGTCAGGTTGTTTTCTTGACAAAACTCTACTAGCCTCTGCCCAGCTTCATTGGGCTCACCAAGACCGAACTTGCCTGTAATTCCGGATATTTCTTCACTCCCTACCTTAGCATTCCAGTCTCCTATTAGAAAAACGACGTCTGATGATGGGGTGCGGTCTAGAAGGCATTGTAGGTCCGCATAAAATCTCTCAACGTCAGCTTCTTCAGCAGTAGTGGTCGGTGCATAGACTTGGATAACTGTTATGTTGAAAGGGTGACCTTGGATCCGAAGTGAAATCATTTGGTCGTTTTTGGGGTTGTACCCTAGCACTGCTTTGCCCATTCTTCTGTTTACTATGAGAGCGACCCCATTCCTTCTCTTGGATTCGTGCCCACAATAAAAGACATAATGGTCGCCGGAGTTAAATTCTCCCATTCCGGTCCACTTGAGCTCTTTGATACCCAAGATATCAATGTTCAATCTGTCCATTTCTCGCTTGACGATATCCAGTTTACCTTGCGTCATAGATCTTACATTCCATGTTGCTATGTGATACATCTCCTTGCAACATCGGACTTTCCGGTCGCTTCCCGACACATCCACAACTGAGCGTCCTTTTGGCTTTAGCCCAGCCGTTTCATTCGTCCTGGAGCTACTAGGAATCGCCCTTTGTTCATCCCCAGTAACATGTGGGACGCCTTCCAACCTGGGGGGCTCATCTTCCGGCGCCATATCATTATTGGTATTGTGACTGGCCATAGGGTTTTCTTGGCAGGAAATACTGGAGTGGGTTGCCATTACCTTCTCCAGTGAATCACATTTTGTCAGAACTCTCTGCCGTGACCTGTCTATCTTGGGTGGCCCTACACAGCAGAGCTCACGACTTCATCGAGTTTCGCAAGCCCCTCCGCCACGACAAGGCAGTGATCCATGAAGGGGTCTCTTAATGTTAACCCTACCATTTTTCGTTCCATAGCCCTTTGGGTTGTCCTCAACTTAAGTAGAACTCTCCTGGTTAGCCCCCACGTTTCAGCCCCATAGGTGAGTACAGGCAAGATGCAACTGTTGTATACTTTCCTCTTGAGCGATACCGGTAAGCTGCTAGTCATAATCAGCGAGTGCTTGCCAAATGCGCTCCATCGCAATCTTATTCTTCTTGTTATTTCCTTTCCATGGTCCGGATCTGCGGTTACTACCTGTCCTAATAGACATATGCGACTACTACTTCCAGTATTTCGCTATCTAATGTAAACTGCTGTTCCTTCCCGAGGCTGTTGAACATTACCTTAGTCTTCTGCATATTGATTTTTAAGCTTATCTTTCTACTTTTCCTGTCTAGGTCATCAATCATTATTTGCAGTTTATCCCCCGAGTTGCTTAGCAAGGCAATGTCGTCAGCAAATCGCAGATTACTGAGGTATTCTCCATCTACCCTTATCCCTAACTGCTCCCATTGCAAGTCTCAGAATACTTCCTCTAAACAAGCTGTGAATAGTACTGGGGAGATTGTGTCTCCTGGCCTAACGCCTTTCTTAGTAGGAATTTGTTACTTTCTTTATGCAGCCACTATATTTAGTCACTATATATATCTTCCAGCGCTTTCACGTACGGCTCGTCTACTCCCTGATTTCGCAATGCATGCATTACCACCGAGGTTTCAACTGAGTCAAATGCTTTTTCGTAATCAATGAATGCTATGTATAAGGGCTGGTTATATTCCGAACATTTTTCTGTCACCTGATTGATGGTATGGATATGATCGATAGTAGAGTACCATTTCCGAAACCCTGCTTGATCCTTTGCTTGATTGCAGTCTAAGGTTGTCCTGATTCTATTAGCGATTGCCTTAGTAAATACCTTATACGTAACAGACAGTAAGCTGATTGGTCTGTGATTTTTAAGGTCCTTAGAATCCCCTTCCTTGTGAATGAGGATAATGTTTGCATTCTTCCATGGTTCCGGTACCGTCGGTGACACCAGGCACTGCGTATACAGGGTGGCCAATTTTTCTAGCACGATATCCCCCCCCGTCCTTCAGCAAATCTGTAGTTATCTTATCCTCACCAGCTGATTTCCCCTTTTCATAGTTTCTAGTGCTTTCTTGACCTCGTCCTTCGTCACTGGTGTAACGTCTGACTGTTTTTCCCTACCACCAATCTCATTACGGTCCTGGCTACTTTTACTACTGTAGAGATCTGCATAGAACTCCTCGGTTACTTTGACTATATTTCCCATAGTAGTGTTGACGTTGCCCGCCTTTTCCCTTATCGCATACATCTGGTTTTTGCCTATGCCCAATTTCTTATTTACCGCTTTAAGGCTTCCCCCGTTCTTTAGAGCATGCTCAATTTTCTCCATGTTATACTTCCTTATATCGGACACCTTGCACTTATTGATTAGCTTTGATATCTCGGCCAGTTCGATCTGGTCTGTTGGAGTAGACGCTTCCATACTGTGGCGTTTCTTAATCAAATCTTTCGTCTCCTTAGACAGCTTGCCGGTATCCTCTCTAACTATCCTACCGCCTACGTCTACCGCGCACTCAGTAATGATATCTCTGAAATTATTGTTCCTTGCCTCTATAGTAATGTCGCCGTCCTCAGTTAGAGCTGAATACCTATTCTGTAGCGAGATTCTGAACTCTTCTGCCCTCCCCCTCACCGCCAATTCGTTGATGGGTTTCTCTCTTACTAATCTGTTGCGTTCCTTCTTCAGATTTAGGCTAATTCGGGACCCCACCATCCTGTGTTCACTGCATCGCACTTTCTCGATTACCTCAACATCTTGCATGATGACGGGGGTTGACCACATTATGAAGTCGATTTCATTTTTAGTCTCTCCGTTAGGACTTTTCCATGCCCATTTCCGGTTCTTCCGTTTGCTGAAGAAGGTATTCATGATTCGTAAGTTATTGCGCTCTGCAAGCTCAACTAGTGACTCCCCCTGCTATTCCTAGAGCCAATGCCATAGTCACCTACTGCCTTGTCTCCTGCCTGTTTTTTCCCTACCTTGGCATTGAAGTCGCCCATTAGTACAGTATACTGCGTTTTTACTTTTCACATTGCCGACTCTACATCTTCATAGAAGCGTTCAACTGCCTAGTCATCATAGCTACATGTAGGTGCATAGGCCTGTGCAACCTTCAGTTTATACCGCTTATTAAGCCTAAGTACGATGCCTGCAACCCTCTCATTAATACTATAGAATTCATCTATATTTCCCGCTATATACTTATTGACAAGAAAACCTACTCCTATTTGCCCTCTCTCTGGTAAACCTCGATAACACAGTACATGCCCATCCTTCAGTACAGTATATGCCTCATTTGGCCTCCTAATCTCCTAAGCCCTATGACATCCCATTTCATGCCCTCGAGTTCCTCATCACTGCTAAACTAGCTTCACTAACTAGGGTTCTAGCATTAAACGATGCCAGGGTCAGTTTCCAATGGCGGCCTGTCCAGCGGAGTGGGGCTTTCTTAGCACCCCCTGCTGCATCACAGGTCTGACCGCCGCCGTGGTCAGTTGTTGCGCAGCCGCTGCTGACTGAGGGCCGGTGTTTTATGGAGCTTATCATAGGAGGTTGCGGCCAATTACTGCACCAGGGTGGCCAACTCCTGTTCTGGTGAGGGAGTGCATTGCCGGAGGTGTTCACTGGCATCAGGTCGCACCCCAAACCTGTTTATGCAATTCCATCGACACGCGGATTTTTTTTTTCATCCGGTGGACAATTGCGCGGCACCGGGATTTGAACCCCGGTCCTCTTGCATGCGAGGCGGATGTTCTACCACTACGCCACCGCTGCGGTTCTGAAATGATGAAACGCAAATACTTATTAGATATATTGTTCAAAAGTATCAGAAATTACATGATCCAAACAATTGCAATTTGGTATATCTCGCCTCTTTGCCTATTTCTTCACTTACACCGCGCAGCAATTTTTTCGTAGTACCCAGAAATGTGGCGCAAGAAACACTATCGCTTGAGAAAAAACAAGTTCCCTTCAAGCTGTAATTTTGCGATTTTTTTCGTGCCTGTTTAAGAATAACGACACAGCCTGTCTATTCTATCTTTGGTGGTCAAGGCACACTGAGTGTATCGATGGAGTGGTACCTTTGCATGCAAACACGTACGTCGGCCAGTTTTCCTTGAGATCCTGCAGAGATTACTCATATGTTGAGCATTTACTATCCTGGCCGCATGAGAACGAACCGATACCAAAATTCACCTATACAACAATAATGGGAAAAAGAGGGAATCTAAACACTCGCGATATCAAATTATAAGCGCCAAGTACTTATTACTGGCAACAGTCACCAAGCCAAAATAGACACAATAATCTCGATAAAGGTCAGGCAAGGACGCCGCATCGGGGAACAAGTGCATCCAAATTGAGCGCAATAAATTCAATAAAGGAGGACAATATTGAATTATATCAAAGTAGACAAAATTGCGGGGATATTTCATTATATCATTGAGCTCGTGCAGCCCTCGTCCCCCATACCTCGCACATGACAGTTTCTCCGATGACAACTTTTAGCTTGTCACCAAAGCAATGTTCGCCCAGCGTGCTCGCAATAAGAAATTATCTATACACCTTCTACAGAGGCAGGAATCAATTCTGCGTATAAGGAGCCGCGAGCTGCCAGGGGTTGCCACTATTGTAACGATTTAGAGGATGTTAAACAGCAGCAGCATATGCTGACATAATAGAGCCCGCACGGCCTGTTTTTTTTTTAAGTATGCACTATTTGTTTCAAAACGACTGAAGAATTTTCGGTGAGCTTTCCCACAGTGACCTCATTCTGGGGATGTTATAGCTCGAAAAGTGTTGAGGCTGATGAAGAAAAGTATCTCCAACTATTCCAGCCTCATCAGTAACAGCTACGGCGAGCTGCGTGAAGATGTAGAGAAGGAGTGCTCACGCCTCCGGAATGATCCCCAAGCTTGTTCACTCTATTTGCGGGCCAGTCCTTAACAGAATTCATACCCCAAACAGTTTGATGGAGCTGCAATTGACTACTACTGCTTCCTCCGCACCCGCCACCACAAAACAAGAAAGGAAGATGTGTTAAAATAGATAAAAAAAAAATGTTACAATGCCGCTTTATTTAATATTTTTATTTATTTATTTATTTATGGATACATCTGTGCAAGTGACGGCGCGGGATATTGTTGAAAGCTTGGCGCGGCGCAGAACTTTACCGAAGATTTTAGAAACTCAAAAAGAAAGAAAGAAAAAGACAAGCTATCAACGTGCAGTCAGCCGCTAAGTCTTTGCGTCGCAGAAGTACGGGGAGTTTCCGATGTCTGAGGCAAGCAATGGAGCCGTGGCGGCAAGCGGGCCCCGGGAGGCGCGCTCTGCTATCAGTTATCTCCATATATTGCGCACATAGCGAGAACTAAATATAGCAGGAAGTGTGGTCCTTGTGATGAAAAGGAAACGTTTTGTTCTAAGTTTACGTCAGACGCTTACGCACATAATCAAAGAATCATGAGGAGGCACTCTGGATTGCGTGTAGACGAGCCGTGGCAGTTAGTTGATGCACTGCCTGTAAGCAGTTTTGTTCCTTCTCATATATCCAAACGAATGAAAGCCGACATCTGCGTCTCAAAGGTACACATATTGCCTAATATAAAGCTGTCTCAACCACCTCATTCATAACACTAACTGAAATCACTGCGCTGCAAGTCTTCTTTATTACCGCTTCCAACACTCCTTCAAAATAGAGACGCGTGAATATCGCAACTGTCGAACTCAAAACAGCGCCGAGTGCCAATCAAGCAAACCGATATCAGTCGCATCAGACACAAGTGTCGATATAGGGCACAGGCCATAACCCCTTCTTAACCGTAACCTTAATCTCCCACCCTGTGGGTCATACTTCTGTTTAGACAAGCTGCACCTACCGTGAGAGGTGTAGTGGCATATACAATCAACACCGAATATACCATTTTCACACAAATTGCGGAAATAAAAATGTGCATTACCGCATTTCCTTGCAGGCATATGCTGATTGTTCATTGTAGGTATGCACTGTCCTAGACCTGTAAATTGAGCTGCATATTCAGAATACGGCTAGTCTTTAAAATGAGGGCTTATATCTGAATATCAAAGACGCCACACAAGTAAATAACAGTCTGGCAAGATCTCATGTCAAAAATAAACTTCAAGCAGAATAACGGAGTAGAAATGTAGTCCTCAAAGGTCTCGTGTGAGAAATTAAATGTTAGATTAGGCGTCATATGGGCGAACAAGTATAATGAAAATCAAAAGAAAATGTTTTCGTTGTGCCGTTTGATGATTGTGGCTACTTCGGTGGGCAGGACAGTCAAGGCATGTGCTGCGCTCAGCAATATGATAACTTGAAAGTAGAAGTACGTGCTTGTGTGAAATAGACTGCAATAATGTGAGTGGAGCGACCGATTAGCAAGGCCCTTTTTATGTATTTGTTATCAGAGGACAAAATTGGGAAAGTTATAAAAAAAGTTAAGGCGTGCAATTCGACATCGTGGGGATTGAGAGGGTATACCTTATTTTTCTTTTAAGGCTAAGATACTCAAAGAGATAAAACTATTTAAGCAAAATCAATCATGTTGTTCTGTTCTGCACAGATTTCAGGGCATCAGTGAAGCTAGTTTTTATGGGTTGAATTTAGCATTACCATATTCTTGGTTTAGTAATACAAACGTACAATAAGCGAGTTGTATATTAGGTAGTATTCGATTATCTTGTTATGAGTGATTAGTTACTTTTGATATCCATCAATAAATAATCTACTTATTAAACTGCTGGTGAAATTATTTTGTAATTGGCATATCATTTCAATTACTTGCACAAGAATGGTTCCGCAAAAATTAGACAACTGTTGAAGTTTCAAAGCTCGCGGAATGGACAAAAGAAAACTGCAGATGATGTAGTATTGATACTAGAGTTTCAAGTTACACTTCGCTGCTCTGTCTGAAAGGGGTAAAAGAGGCGCCAGTGTTTTGCTGGCAGTCCTAAAAGGCGACTGTTCGCTCGATGGAGAAAAAATGTGCTTTCTTGTATCATATGAGGAGGGTTGCTGCGAGTGGGTTCATGTACTACAGGAAACATAGTAAGCTACAACCACATCAAAAAACACATAAAAAAACCCATGTGTTACTAAAGAAACATTGAAGTGTTGTACATTTGACGCTCTTTTTTGCGATGACAATTAAACGATTAAATAGGTGGCGGTGATAGCTGAGCACATGCCCAGTTGTGCACACCAGAATATCCGCCATTCCCGGTAGCGCCATAGTGAAGGCTGACACCGAACGTTTGTGACAAGAAGCCACGCTCGTGTCTGCCATAATGCTTCACGTAAGACCTGTTGAGCGCGGTCGCAAACATTCGAGGTAAATCTTTCAATATATCTATTTGTAATTGTCGCAGACATGTGGCTCAAAAAACAAATAATCGTAGAACTTCAAGTGGCTGTATTATCAACAGGCAATAGTTGTACAATGTATGTACCACAATTGTGCAATGCGTTCGAATGTCTTAGGAACACCCACATTTTCAGTTTAACAGTCGACACAATAAGATAACCTGGAATCTAGTTGTTTCTGTCTTGCGAATTCTCGCTTGAGGACTTCCTAACATCGCGATAACCTTGAGCAGTACGTTTAAATCGGCAAAGAGCCTTCTTGACCTTTTCATAACCTAAAATTTCGCGGCAAGCATTCAGCCTATGATAATTAACAAGTCGCCAGTTGAACACATGTTTACGGCTATGGCCTATTGATATTCTCTTGGAACCAGACATGTCCTATCGAGTTGAGCTTCTGTTGGTACCCGTTGCGTCCGGCTGCCAAAAGCTACGCCTGCAACAGTTTTGGCGATTGGGAGGCTGCACATGCGGTGAAGTCGCTAACGCGTATACAAATAGGTAGATTTTTTCAATTTCAGTTTCATTTCAATGAAATCTTCTTCTTTTTTTTATTTTCTCTCAGCGGCTGCTCGACTTCACTCGGCGGGTAACCGAACTTCCTTTCTCTCCTCAGCCATTGCGGTTCCCTGGGGTGCAAGCTCTTGGCGACCGACTTTCCAAATTCTTCTGATCGGCCGAGGCCTCACCCAACGCGGCTAAACGCACAAAGTCTATCGTCAAGGAAGCATAGCGATTGGCTTGAAGACGACTCTCTGATCTCGCGACTCGCTATCACTGGCCGTTTTTACGACTCCACGGCTGCCGCGGAACATGCAGGTGCGAACATCTAGTGATCAGACTTCTGTGCAGCCGCTCAGTGTACCTACACACTCAGTTTCCGAGTGATCTTTACTTCTTCTGGAGACACACTACGCGTTATGAGAATAACCTTTTGTGTTCCAGGATTCTCTAACTACAACATACGAAGATATCGCGTACGACATTTGACCGATTAGGAAAAGCTGTTGGCAGTCATGGAGACAGCGGATTATAGGACCGGGAAAAAACTTAGGTTGAACAGCCTTCTACATTGTCTGGCGCCGTTTTGCAAGCGAATGGGTGTATTTCTGTAGTTTTTCGTATCGTAACGTAAACTCAGTTTTTGAACATGGCATTGAGCGCTACTTCTGAGCGCTCGTTGCCTACAATGAGCGCTACTTCCTTGTTTTATTTATAGTTGCAAACTTCCGTTTTATACCTAGGTTGTCCAACCTAAGCTAGCACAATGTATACAGTAATCGAAATACAGGTCTGCAAAAAGAACATCGCTGTTAATCGAGTACAATAAAGTGAGTTCATATTTAACACAAATAGTACAATATTCAGCGCGTTTTCAGCGATTACCGGCGGAATTAAAAGATCTGGAGGCCATTTCGAGCGTGCAGCTTGCATGGAATAGCGAATAGAGGTTCGTAAGATACTAACATGATGACCTTTTTCTTACTCTAAAGGCTGACAGATTGCGAAAAATTTGTGTGTACTAAGCGAGCGTCGAGTGCAGCTGTGCATTTGCATGCGCATTAGAATCGCCTACAAGCATGATGGCGGTGCGATTACCAGAAAATCATTACGTGCGCAGAGCGCCTGGTGGGGTCGGTCTAATAATTAACAGGCCTGGGTGTGTAGCTGTGCGGAACAAATCTCCAGTGCTTCCTGTCGTGCCGGTTGTAAACAAGCCAAATAAAGAATTTAACGATTCGTTTCATTGCAAAAAACTTTGAAGACAAAAATAAAGCAAGCATACTTGAGAGAAAGTCCGCACTGAATTAGCGGTTATCGCAGGGAAAATCAAATTGAAAATAAAGGGAAAGGGGCAGATGTGCGCTCAAGAGAAAATTTAAGAGGCAACATACAAAGAAAAAAAAGACACAAATTACTAGTCCCAAAATTTAGGCAGAGAAAGCCAAAGACGCTAGTCTTTACCCAGGGAATGACCTAAAAAAAAGGCTGGATCCAGCGTGCCAAGAAGCTTGAGATGTACGCGCAGATGAACAGTTGGAGGGAAGGTTCGGTGAAGTATAGGAAAAAAAAAACGAGGTAGCAAAAGAACGATTGTAGTAAAGAAAAAAGCAGAGTAAGATCAATAGGATCAATCGATAAGAAAGAAAAAATGCTGGGCAGAGAAAAGTAAATTAGCAAAAGTAAACAGGCGAGGAAATGGGAAATGGTGCGTAACCAGTGACACCAAGAAACCAAAAAGGAAAGGTGTCATCTTAGACGCAAAATTATAAATGAAAAAGAAACCATCTAACCGCCATTAGCAGCTATAGTATTATATTATTATAGACCTGTCAGGGAGTTCAAGCTGCCTATTGACAGTCTGCCTTTATCTCGCACCGCCTTTGACCAAACTTCATTTTCTTTTACGCTAGCCCCAAAGCGCAATTGCGATCAACACCATGAAAGCTCATTTTGTGGAATAGCGCAAACGAGACAAGGTACAGAAGAAAGAATAGGCGACACAGGCGCTTTCTAACAACTGAAGGTTTATTTGAAAACACATTAACTATATCAGTAGAAAACGCGCCCGACAAAAGAATAACGTCAAGTTTTACGCTGCAAAGAAAGCCACTTATCAATGAAGGCTATCTAATTATCATGTATCGTAACGGACGGTTTCACCCCATACGTGCCCGGGTTCTTAGCTACGCAGTAAGCTTCAAACATCTTCCTGCCTACCTGGATGCTGCTGTAGTATTGGATTGTTGCGTTATGAAATTCAGGCAGGCAACGTTCATCTTTAAGGTTCCTTCAATCACGATAGTGCAGCACGAGGTTAGAAGAGGGGGATTTTTTCACAGCAAGGAGCTTTTTGTGCTTGTTCAGTCTGATATAGATGCACCCGCTGTTTGACCATATTATATATTTCCGCTTGCAAAAGGAGCTCTCAGAAAGATATATTAGGATCAAACCGGCAGGTGCATCAACAACAGACTGAAAGATCAAAAACTTCCCTTCATGTGAAAACATCCCCACCATTAACCTCGTGCTGCACTGCCGTCATTGCAGTAATCTTAAAGATGGACCTTGCCTGCCTCACTTGCATAACACAACATTCCAAAACTACAGCAACAACCAAATATGCAGGGAGTTTTTGAAGCTTATGAGTAGCCAAGAGCCCGTGAGTCGAGCCTCACTTCCACCTGCTGCTAACTCGTTCCGCGTCACCATCAAGCCTACATTGCGGTTTGATATAACGACTATCCCCTTCCCCGGTGTGTTCAAGCCACAACTGACAAAGTTCTAGGTTCTACTAACGACTGTAGATTTGTCGTCCATCGCCCATCGAACACCATTACGGTGAACTTGCGATCCTTGGTGGACGCCCAGAAAGTGTGTGCAGTTACTCAAATTCCCCTGGATGCGAAGGAGCATGTCCCAGTGCAAATATATTTTGCCTCTGCCCTGACGCCCTCCGCTGCGTGGTTTACCATGTCGACAGCAGAAGTTCTTCTGAGGAGGTGCGAGCAAACATTCGCTGTTCACCTCACGCAGTGTTGCAAGCACGGCCTCTGGGGCACCGGGGTTCATACCTACTCACCCTACAAGGGCTGTTGACTCTGCCTGA